>NC_084628.1:23565413-23605413 GCF_033978795.1 Nerophis ophidion
TACTGCTTTGCACGCTCTTGGCATTCTCTCGATGATCTTCAAGAGGTAGTCACTTGAAATTGTTTTCCACTTCACAGGCATGCTTTATCAGGGTTGATTAGTGGCATTTCTTGCTTTATCAATAGGGTTGGGAGCATCGGTTGTGTTGTGAATGACAAGGTGTGTCCAAACCCCCTGTTTTTTATGGCTAAAACACAAAATGTGCAATATTTCCTCCCCAAAAAATGTTCAAAGTGGAATATTTGATGTGAAGTAATTGGAGTCTTAAATAGGTCAATAATTCATAACAACAATGCTTTTGGTTCATTATATTTTTTGAGTAAATTACAGTTTAAAAAACTGACTAAAAGGTATTTTGATATCCAAACAGGCCCCATTTATGAAAGGGTTAAAAATAAGTCATTATTTTTCCTTTCAATGCTTAAATTGTAATAACTGTTCGGCATCGTGGTGCCGGGTTCGATTCCTTTGAGGATGCGTCAAACGTGAACACAACAAAGGTAAGATCTTAAGAGATTTATTTAACAAAAAGGGGGCTCTGAACAGAAATACTGGAGCTAATAAAAAACAAACCAAAATCGCTAGTATAAGAACTAGGATATACAAAAAGAAAACTAGACTTTGCACGATGGCACAAAATGTAAAAACAAAAACAATTAGCATGAGAGCTAAGAAAAGGCAGGTGGCTTAGCATATGAGCTAGCGAGAATACACGTACCAAAATAAGCAGTCGTCACTAGTTGCATGTGAGCAAAATTTTATGGACCCAAACTGAACAAAGAAAAGAGGAAGGCTTATATAGGAGGGTGATAATGATAATTAGTAGCAGGTGTGCGGGGACCGAGACTAGCAGGTGGACTGATAAGTAACCATGGTGACAAAGCAAACAGGAAATAAGGAGTCAGATGGAGAGATATACAAAATGGAAAAATAAATAATATGTGTTGATCCGAGCAGAGGATCGCAACATAAATGTCTATATCAATTTCAGTTGTACCTGTCGGTGATATGTTTTTATTATTTCTGCATGTTTCTTTATGTTTTATGCCCTTTTTGTGAAAGAAAATGTTGTTTTATTTGTATGGCAAAACAAACTATGCAATATTCTCCCCAAAATATATTTCAAAGAGAAATATTTAATGTGAAGTAATTGAAGCTTTGAATAGATCAATAATTCATAACATTGATTTTAATTGTGTGAATGCTCCAAAACATTCACACATATAGTTTTCTACAACAAAATTAATCTATTTATTTTTCTACTTCTTCTTCTTCTTCTGATTTCGGCACTCTCTGCCTTCCACATTGTTCATCCGATTCAAACTGTTTCAACTTCAAACTGTTCAGCCTATTTGGGAATCGCCGGCATTTCATTGACAAATTCCAAAAATTCCCAGATTTCCCAGGACATTTTTCCCCAATCAAAATGAATTGGCCATTTTTCAAACTTTCATAATTTTCACATTTTTTAACCTATTCATACCATTTCATCTTCAACACATTCCACCATGCTGGAAATTGAAACTACCTTTTTTCCAAGTTAAAAAAATTCCAGGATTTTCCAAAATTCAAGGTTTTCCAAATCCCTATTTCCACCCTTTTTCTGGCGACTACTCCTTCCACATGTTTCAACCGTTCCACTGTAAAAATATTCCTCTTAATTAGGACAAAAAAATGAAGTTGTTTTTTGAACTGGAAAAATTCCAGGTTTTCATGAAATTCCAGGAATTCCGTAATACCATTTCTCAATTTAACATGTTACTACTTAAACATTTCTCAACCGATTTGAAAAATGTCAACACCAACCATTTCAACTCATTCAGCCCATTCAAAGTTTTTACCATTTTCAAAAAAAATCCTGCTTTTCCCGAAATTCCCAAATGTTTTGGAGATTAACATTGAAATGAATGGGGAATTTTTCAAAGTTCCACAACACCCACATTGTTCATCCGATTCAAACTGTTCCAACTTCAAACTGTTCAGCCTATTTGGGAATCGCGGGCATTCCATTTAAAAAACCCCAAAAATTCCCAGATTTCCCAGAATTCCCAGGTTGTCTGGGACATTTTTCCCCATTCTAAATGAATTGGCCATTTTTAAAACTTTCACCATTTCCATATTTTTCAACCTATTCATACCATTCGATCTTCAACGCATTCCACCATCCTGGAAATTGAAACTACCATTTTTCTAAGTTAAAAAACGTCCACGATTTACCAAAATGTCTGGTTTTCCAAAGCCCTATATTCACCCTTTTTTCTGGCGACTACTCCTAACACATTTTTAACCGTTCCACTGTCAAAATATTCCTCTTAATCAGGACAAAAAAATGAAGTTATTTTTTGAACTGGAAAAATTCCAGGTTTTCCTGAAATTCCAGGAATTCCGTAATACCATTTCTCAATTTAACATGTTACTACTTAAACATTTCTCAACCGATTTGAAAAATGTCAACACCAACCATTTCAACTCATTCAGCCCATTCAAAGTTTTTACCATTTTCAAAAAAAATCCTGCTTTTTCCGAAATTCCCAAATGTTTTGGAGATTAACATTGAAATGAATGGGGAATTTTTCAAAGTTCCACAACACCCACATCGTTCATCCGATTCAAACTGTTCCAACTTCAAACTTTTCAGCCTATTTGGGAATCGCGGGCATTCCATTTAAAAAAAAACCCAACATTTCCAGATTTCCCAGAATTCCAAGGTTGTCTGGGACATTTTCCCCATTCTAAATGAATTGGCCATTTTTAAAACTTTCACCATTTCCACATTTTTCAACCTATTCATACCATTCGATCTTCAACGCATTCCACCATCCTGGAAATTGAAACTACCATTTTTCCAAGTTAAAAAACGTCCACGATTTACCAAAATGTCTGGTTTTCCAAAGCCCTATTTCCACTACTCCTAACACATTTTTCAACCGTTCCAACGTCAAAATATTCCTCTTAATCAGGAAAAAAAAAGAAGTTATTTTTTTACCTAAAGAAATTCCAGGTTTTCACAAAATTCCAGGAATTCCGTAATATCATTTCTCAATTTAACATGTTATTACTTAAACATTTCTCAACCTATTTGCAAAATGTCAACACCAACCATTTCAACTCATTCAGACCATTCAAATTGTTTACCATTTTCAAAAAAAATCCTGCTTTTCCCGAAATCCCCAAATGTTTTGGAAATTAACATTGAAATGAATGTGGAATTTTTAAAGTTCCACAACACCCACATTGTTCATCCGATTCAAACCGTTCCAACTTCAAACTGTTCAGCCTATTTGGGAATCGCTGGCATTCCATTGACAAATTCCAAAAATTCCCAGATTTCCCGGGTTGTCTGGGACATTTTTCCCCATTTTTCAAACTTTCACCATTTCCACATTTTTCAACCTATTCATACCATTCAATTTTCAACACATTCCACCATCTTGGAAATTGGAATTACCATTTTTCCAAGTTAAAAAAAATTCCAGGATTTTCCAGAATTCCTGGTTTTCCAAAGCCCTATTACCACCCTTTTTTCTGGCGACTACTCCTTCCACATTTTTCAACCCACTTCAAAATATTCCTCTTAACTAGGACAAAAAAACTAAATTGTTTTTTTAAGTGGAAAAATCCCAGGTTTTCCCAAAATTCCAGGAATTCCGTAATACCATTTTTCAATTTAACATGTTACTACTTCAACATTTCTCGACCGATTTGAAAAATGTCAACACCAACTATTCGAACTCATTCAGACCATTCAAGTTTTTTTTACCATTTTCCAAAAAATTCCTGCTTTTCCCGAAATTCCCAAATGTTTATGAAATTCACATTGAAATGAATAGGGCATTTTTCAAAGTTCCACAAATACCACATTTTTTATCCGATTCAAACCGTTGCAACCTTAAAATATTCTGCTTGTTTGGGAATTGTGTGCTCGACTCCAACAATTCTAAAAAAAAATTACAGGATTTCCCATAATTCCTTTTTTATTTTTATTTTCCCCATTCAAAATGAATTGTCCATTTTCCAAGTTCCACAATTCCCACATTCTTCAACAGATTCAAACCATTCCCCCTTCAACACATTCAACTCATCCAAGACATTCAAACAACCATTTCCACGTTCAACTAATTTCCAGGAATTCCCGTTTTTTTCTAACCCAATTTCCAACCTTTTTCATTTGACTTCTCCTATTCCTTTTTTCATCCCATTTCAACTGTTCCACCGTCAATACATTTTTCTCAGTCAGGACAAAAAAACAAGTTGGTTTAAGAACTAGAAACATTCCCGGTTTTCCTGAAATTCCAGGAATTCCATAATACAATTCCTCAATCAAAAAACTGTTAATACTTCAACATTTCTTGACCGATTTATACAATTCCAACACCAACCAATTCAGCTCATTCAGGACATCCATGTTCTTAATCATTTTTTTTAAATCCCATTTTCCCCGAATTCACAAATTTCCAGGAAGTTCTCATTGAAATGAATGGTACATTTTTCCAAGTTGCACAATTCCCACATTTTTCGACCGATTCAAACCGTTCCAACATCAACACATTCCACTAATCTTGGACATTCAAACTAACACTCTCCCAAGTTCCAAACCAAATTCCGGTTTTCTTGGAAATTCTAACTATTCAACATTAAAACCATTCCAACATTCAAACTATTCTTACATTCATACAACATTGTATCAGCATTTCAGTTCAACTTCAGCATTGGAGCATTCACACGCAATTACTTCAGGAATTGCCTCATATGGTCATTTATTTTTTGGAGGAATGCGCCGCTTTTTTGTTATTAGTGTGTGAACCGGTTTTATGTTTTTTTTGTAATAGGCCTTACAAAAAGGATCTGCGGGCTGCAAATGGCACCCGGGCCGCATCTAATTAGGAAAGTAAATAGTAAAAACAGTGAGAACATTACGGGTGTTTTTGCATCATGATAAAGTGCAATTGCTCCTGGAAAACAATCCGTTAGAAGTACAAGTGTTTGTGAGAGGAAGGGAGGGGCTGCTAGTTGGACTCCATCATCTTGTCCATTTGCTAAGTGCAGTGTTGACTTCCAATCGGATGGACAAAGATGTGTTGATTATGCTGCAACCTCGGTAACTTTATTGCCTCCATTGTTCTCGGACTTGTTCTTGGACTCCAAATGAAAAGTGGTCTGGCCTTCATCCGCGTCTTTTTGTGTCTCCCAGGCCTGCAGCTTCACATATCATGACTAAAGAGGAGAACCTGGAGATGCAGGAGAAGGAGAGGCACGACCGCGAGGACCAGGAGGACGGGAGGGTCCAGAGGGAGGAGGAGGAACTGACTGAGGAAGAGGAGGATGAAGAAGAGGAGGGAGGGTATGAAATAGAGGAGGAGAGGGAAGGTGGGGAGAGGACCGAGGAGGAGCAGGCAGAGGAAGGAGAAGAACAGGAGGAGGGCTCGGTGGACAGGGAATGTGATCCTGCTCCGGGGACTAAGCCCCTGTCAGTGTCTGCGCTTCCTAGTCCAGTCCAGGAGCCCCGACGTCGAGCTATGGTGCACCCTTCTGCCCAAGCACCCCTTCCCAAAGACTACGGTATGCCGTACCACCTTAAATATGTACTACCCTACATAAATAATGTCATTTACACTTTGGCACAT
The DNA here is from genome assembly GCF_033978795.1 of Nerophis ophidion. Lineage (NCBI taxonomy): Eukaryota > Metazoa > Chordata > Actinopteri > Syngnathiformes > Syngnathidae > Nerophis > Nerophis ophidion. The sequence goes on from NC_084628.1 coordinate 23,571,038, forward strand.
ACACACTGTCATACCACTTTTAATATGTACATAAATACTGTGATTTACACTTTCACACATACTGTACATACACTGTCATACCACCTTAAATATTTACTACCCTACATAAATACTGTGATTTACACTTTTGCACATACACACTGTCATACCACCTTAAATATGTACTACCCTACATAAATACTGTCATTTACACTTTTGCACATACACACTGTCATACCACCTTAAATATGTACTACCCTATATAAATACTGCCATTTACACTTTCGCACATACACTGTCATACCACCTTAAATATTTACTATCCTACATAAATACTGTCATTTACACTTTCGCACATACACACTGTCATACCACCTTAAATATGTACTACCCTACATAAATAATGTCATTTACACTTTTGGCACATACACACTGTCATACCACTTTTAATATGTACATAAATACTGTCATTTACACTTTCGCACATACTGTCATACCACCTTAAATATTTACTACCCTACATAAATATTGTCATTTACACTTTTGCACATACTGTCATACCACCTTAAATATTTACTACCCTACATAAATATTGTCAATTACACTTTTGCACATACACACTGTCATACCACCTTAAATATGTACTACCCTACATAAATACTGTCATTTACACTTTCGCACATACACGCTGTCATACCACCTTAAATATGTACTACCCTACATAAATACTGTCATTTACACTTTCGCACATACAGACTGTCATACCACCTTAAATATGTACTACCCTACATAAATACTGACATTTACACTTTCGCACATACACTGTCATACCACCTTAAATATTTACTATCCTACATAAATACTGTCATTTACACTTTCGCACATACACACTGTCATACCACCTTAAATATGTACTACCCTACATAAATACTGTCATTTACACATTCGCACATACACACTGCCATTCAAACAGTCAATCAAAGTTTACTTATATAGCCCTAAATTACAATTGTCTCAAAGGGCTGCACAAGCCACAACCACATCCTCGGCTCAGATCCCACATAAGAGCAAGAAAAAAAATCAACCCAATGGGATTACAATGACAAACCTTAAATGCCACTTTAAATGCACACTATCGTACATAAATACCTCTAATACCACCTAAATGTACGATATCTTACATACTGTTTAACCACCTTAAATGTACTCTAGCTAACATAAAAACTTTCATACCACCTTAAATGCACACTACCTTACATTAAAGCTATCATACCACTTTAAATGTACATACCTTGCATACTGTTTAACCACCTGAAATGTACACTTGCTAACATAACAACTCTTATACCACCTGAAATGTACATACCTTACATCAGGGGTCACCAACCTTTTTGAATCCAAGAGCTACTTCTTGGGTACTGATTAATGCGAAGGGCTACCAGTTTGATACACACTTAAATAAATTGCCAGAAATAGGCAATTTGCTCAATTTACCTTCAATAGATAAATCTATATATATTTTAAAAAATGGGTATTTCTGTCTGTCATTTCGTCGTACATTTTTTTCCTTTTTACGTAAGGTTTTTTTGTAGTGAATAAATGATGAAAAGAACACTTAATTGAATGGTTTAAAAGAGGAGAAAAAACACGAAAAAAAATGAAAATTAAATTTTGAAACATAGTTTATCTTCAATTTTGAGTCTTTAAAATTAGAAATTCAACCGAAAAAAATTAAGAGAAAAACTAGCTAATTGGAATCTTTTTGAAAAAATTAAAAAAAATATTTATGGAACATCATTATTAATTTTTCCTGATTAAGATTAATTTTAGAATTTTTATAACAAGTTTTAAATAGGTTAAAATCCAATCTACATTTTGTTAGAATATATAACAAATTGGACCAAGCTATATTTCTAACAAAGAAAAATCATTATTTCTTCTAGATTTTCCAGAACAAAAATTTTAAAGGAAATTCAAAAGACTTTGAAATAAGATTTAAATTTGATTCTAAAGATTTTCTACATTTGCCAGAATAATTTTTTTGAATTTTAATCATAATAAGTTTGAAAAAATATTTCACAAATATTCTTAGTTGAAAAAACAGAAGCTAAAATGAAGAATTAAATTAAAATGTATTTATTATTCTTTACAATAAAAAAAAAAAAATTTACTTGAACATTGATTTAAATTGTCAGGTAAGAAGAGGAAGGAATTTAAAAGGTAAAAAGGTATATGTGTTTAAAAATCCTAAAATAATTTTTAAGGTTGTATTTTTTTCTCTAAAATTGTCTTTCTGAAAGTTATAAAAAGCAAAGTAAAAAAAATAAATGAATTTATTTAAACAAGTGAAGACCAAGTCTTTAAAATATTTTCTTGGATTTTCAAATTCTATTTGAGTTTTGTCTCTCTTAGAATTAAAAATGTCGAGCAAAGCGAGACCAGCTTGCTAGTAAATAAATGAAATTTATAAAATAGAGGCAGCTCACTGGTAAGCGCTGCTATTTGAGCTATTTTTAGTACAGGCCAGCCGGCGACTCATCTGGTCCTTACCTGGTGCCCGGGGGCACTGCGTTGGTGACCCCTGCCTTACATACTATCAAACCACCTTAGATGTACACTATCTTACACACACACACTGTCATACCACCTTAAATACACTCGCTGTACTTCCCCTTAAAATCAATGTGTGTGGTCCACAGCCTTCACCTTCTTTGACCCCAATGACCCTGCTTGTTTGGAGATCCTCATGGACCCTCACACCACCATCCCCGAGCTGTTCGCCATCGTGCGCCAGTGGGTCCCCCAGGTGCAGCACAAGATCGACGTCATCGGCAACGAGGTGAGAAATCATGCTGGTCGCTGCCTTCATCCATCTGCCCATTAGACGTGGCTAAAAGACCCCTCGTCATATGACCAAATGATGACGGACCTGTGTCTCTGGGTCTCAGATCCTGAAACGTGGTTGCCATGTGAACGATCGTGACGGTCTGACGGACATGACGCTGCTCCACTACAGCTGCAAGGCGGGCGCGCACGGAGTTGGTGAGATGTTGACACTGAACGTCTGCAGTATTTGTGCTCCGCTGGTGTAAACATGGTCCTGATGTATACATGGTCCTGATGTAAACATGCACCCGGTGTAAACATGGTCCTGGTGTATACATGGTCCTGGTGTATACATGGTCCTGATGTAAACATGCACCCGGTGGAAACATGGTCCTGGTGTATACATGGTCCCGGTGTAAACATGGTCCTGGTGTAAACATGCACCTGATGTAAACATGGTCCGGGTGTAAGCATGGTCCCGGTGTAAGCATGCACCTGGTGTAAACATGCACCTGGTGTAAACATGGTCCCGGTGTAAACATGGTCCTGGTGTATACATGGTCCTGGTGTATACGTGGTCCTGATGTAAACATGCACCCGGTGGAAACATGGTCCTGGTGTATAAATGGTCCCGGTGTAAACATGGTCCTGGTGTAAACATGCACCTGATGTAAACATGGTCCGGGTGTAAGCATGGTCCCGGTGTAAGCATGCACCTGGTGTAAACATGGTCCCGGTGTAAGCATGCACCTGGTGTAAACATGCACCTGACGTAAACATGGTCCGGGTGTAAGCATGGTCCCGGTGTAAGCATGCACCTGGTGTAAACATGCACCTGGTGTAAACATGGTCCCGGTGTAAACATGGTCCCGGTGTAAGCATGCACCTGGCGTAAACATGCACCTGACGTAAACATGGTCCCGGTGTAAGCATGGTCCCAATGTAAGCATGGACCCGGTGTAAACATGCACCTGGTGTAAACATGGTCCCGGTGTAAACATGGTCCTGGTGTAAACATGGTCCTGCTGTAAACATGCACCTGGTGTAAACATGGTCCCGGTGTAAGCATGGACCCGGTGTAAGCATGGACCCGGTGTAAACATGGTCCTGGTGTAAACATGGTCCTGGTGTAAACAGGGTCCTGCTGTAAACATGCACCTGGTGTAAACATGCACCTGGTGTAAACATGGTCCCGGTGTAAACATGGTCCCCGTGTAAGCATGCACCTGGTGTAAACATGCACCTGATGTAAACATGGTCCCGATGTAAGCATGGTCCCGGTGTAAGCATGGTCCCAATGTAAGCATGGACCCGGTGTAAACATGCACCTGGTGTAAACATGGTCCGGTGTAAACATGGTCCCGGTGTGAGCATGGACCCGGTGTAAACATGGTCCTGGTGTAAACATGGTCCTGGTGTAAACATGGTCCTGCTGTAAACATGCACCTGGTGTAAACATGGTCCTTGTGTAAACAAGGTCCTGGTGTAAACATGCACCTGGTGTAAACAAGCACTAGGTGTAAACATGCACCTTGTGTAAACATGGTCCTGGTGTAAACATGGTCCTGGTGTAAACATGGACCCGGTGAAAACATGGACCTGGTGTAAACATGGACCTGATGTCTTCTGTGTGCGTGCAGGCGACCCGGCAGCATCGCTGCGTCTCACCAGCCAGTTGATCTCTCTGGGTGCCGACGTGAGTTTGAGGAGCCGCTGGACAAACATGAACGCTCTGCACTACGCCGCCTACTTCGATGTCCCTGAACTGGTCCGAGTCCTGCTCAAAGCTGCCAAACCCAGAGGTAGACCACGCTGTTGGACTGTGTGTCAAACTCATATTCAGTGAGGGCCACATATGACCGTGAGATATATATATATATATATATATATATATATATATATACAGTATATATACATATATATATATATATATGTATATATATATATATATATATACATATATATATATATGTATATATATATATATATATATGATTACAAACGTATTGGTATACCATTTGCCAAGGAAATCTGTTTTTGATTGTTATACTTTTATAACATGCTTTAAAAATGTAAGCCAAGATGACATGCAGATATTTAAGGGTTTCTTTGAAAATAAGCATTTTCATTTCCAGCATATCGCAAGCTAATTTAAATGATTTGGCAGACCACATAAAATAAGGTAGAGGGCCACATTATAATGACTTGGAGGGCCACGATAAATATATGTGGTGGACCACGTTAAATGATTTGGCGTACAACATTAATTGAGGTGGCGAGTCACTTTAAAATGACTTGGAGGGCCACGTTAAATGATTTGGCGGACCACATAAAATGAGGTAGAGGGCCACAATAAAATTAAATAGCAGACTAAATTATATGATGTGGGGGGCCACGATAAAATGATATAGTGGGGCATTTTAGAATTATGTGGCGTGCCACTTTAAAATGAAGTGGTGGGCCACAATAACATTATCAATCAATCAATCAATCAATGGTTTATTTATATAGCCCTAAATCACAAATGTCTCAAGGACTGTACAAACCATTACGTGGCAAATCACAATACAATTATGTGGCGGACGACATTAGATTGATGTAGCAGGTCACTTAAAATTATGTAGCGGATCACTTTAAAATTATGTAGAAAATGATGTGATGGGCCACATTCGAATGATGTGGTGGACCACATTCAAATGATGTGGATGGCCACATAAAATGATGTGGTAAGCCACATTAGAATGATGGTAAATGGGTTATACTTGTATAGCGCTTTTCTACCTTCAAGGTACTCAAAGCACTTTGACACTATTTCCACATTCACCCATTCACACACACACATGCTCGGCAATAACCAGGACCCATCAAGAGCAAATGGTGAAGTGTCTTGCTCAAGGACGAAGCTGGGGATCGAACCAGGGACCCTTAAGTTGCTGGCATGGCCGCTCTACCACCCGAGTCACGCCACCCCCAGTATGAGGCAGGGCACATTATGTGTCATGCCACATTAAAATTAGGTAGTGGGCCAAATTTAAATGAAATGGCAGGCCACGTTACAAAGATAGCGAGGCACATTAGAAAAACGGGCCACATAAAATAATGAAATTGACCACATTGAAATGATGTAGTGGGCCAAATTAGAATGATGTGGCGTGCCACTTTAAATGATAAGGTAGGCCAAATAATGATGAGGCAGGGCACAAATTATGTGTCATGCCACAATAAAATTATGGGACAGGCCACTTAAAATGATGCAGCGGTCGGTCCACAATGAAATGAAGTGGCAGTCCATAACAAAATAATGTAGCAGGTCACTATAAAATTATGTGGTAAACATTAGAATGATGTGGCAGGCCACATTAGAATTATATAGCGAGGCACATTAGTATTATGTGGCGTGCCACATTAAAATGATGCAAAGGGCCACATAAAAGGATGTGGCGGACCACATTATAATGTTGTGGAGGGTCACTTTAGAATGATAAGTCAGAGCACATTATAATTATGTGTCAGTGTGAAATTAAAATTATGGCACGGGCCACCTAAAATAAAGGCCTACTGAAACCCACTACTACCGACCACGCAGTCTGATAGTTTATATATCAATGATGAAATATTAACATTGCAACACATGCTAATACGGCCTTTTTAGTTTACTAAATTGCAATTTAAAATTTCCTGCGTAGTGTCCTGTTGAAAACGTCGCGGTATGATGACGCGTATGATGACGCATGCGTTTGACGTCACCGGTTTTAGCGGACATTTTTTTCGAGCCCGATCCAAGCTATAAATAGTCTGCTTTAATCGCATAATTACACAGTATTCTGGACATCTGCGTTGCTGAATCTTTTGCAATTTGTTCAATTAATAATAGAGAAGTCAAAGAACAAAGATGTAGGTGGGAAGCGGTGTATTGCAGCTGCCTTTAGCAACACAAACACAGCCGGTGTTTCCTTGTTTAAAATTCCCGAAGGTGAAGCTTTACTATGGAACAGAGCGGTCAAACGAACATGGTTCCCGACCACATGTCAACCGGCAGAATTCGGTGAGAAAATTGTTGTAATAAGTCGGCTCATACCATAGTTGTGAGCGGAGCTTGCGTCCTCCTGCAGATGCGTGGCTTCCCTCAGAGACACTGACGGTCACCCCACCCGTGGCCACACCCCTCCGACTTTCAGGTACCATATAATCTCACTAAAACACTAGTAACACAATAAGCAGATAAGGGTTTTTCCAGAATTATCCTAGTAAATGTGTCTAATATCTGAATCGCTCCCACTGCCCTCACCTTTTTTTTTGTTTTTTTTTTGTTTTCGAGTCTTTCACTCTAAATATCCTCATCCACAAATCTTTCATCCTCGCTCAAATTAATGGGGAAATTGTGGCTTTCTCTGTCCGAATCGCTCTAGCTGCTGGTGTCCATGATTGTAAACAATGTGAGGATGTGAGGAGCTCTACAAGCAGTGACGTCACGCGCACATCGTCTGTTACTTCCGGTACAGGCAAGGCTTTTTTATTAGCGACCAAAAGTTGCGAACTTTATCGTCGATGTTCTCTACTAAATCCTTTCAGCAAAGATATGGCAATATCGCAAAATGATCAAGTATGACTAGGGTTGGGTATCGTTTGAATTCAAACGATTCCGATTCCTTGTTTCGATTCCGATTCCTGACAATTCTCGATTCCGATTCTTCTTGTACCATGCCGGGATCAATGTGTCTGCCAGGTAGTCCCTGGAAGGTGGTATGTATTTTGGGTTGAGAGTTTTCACCATATCCCTGCAAATATAAACAATGTTGCTGTTGCTGTTTAGCCCAGTATCAATTAGCTTAGCTCTAACGTTATTGCTTAACTAACCTAAATGTTGGAGATTCCACCTCTGAAAAGGGATGCAGTCTTTTGACTGTGTCCAGTGACCTTTCTGTGGCACTCTTCCGTCTGTGGCACCGACATCTTCCCCTTTGCCGCTACGGTGAACGGAGTACGCTGAACACATCACGGAGCCTGGCTAGCAGGTTGTAATTTGTCTATGAAAAAATATGTGGGCTTATTTGTTAGCTGCCTCAACGTTGGCGCAAAACACATTATTTATTGTATATATATTGTTTTACTTACCGGATTCGGACTGTAGTGCAGTCACCGAGGTGCCACGTTTGGCGTCGGAGCCGGAGCCAGAGGAAGAGGCAGAGGAGGACGGTCGGCGCAGTGCGTCGAAGACGGGACACAAATTTATTTGTACTCCATGAACTCGGAAGTGCTTCATCATGTTCGACGTGCACCTTCCTAAGCACTAAGGACTTCCTAAGTCCTGTCGCACGTGTTACATTTCGCTGATATTTCATTTTTTTAGTAAAATAAAGCCACACTTTCGACCGCCGACGCTCGGTTACATAGGCTCGGCTATGGTAACACTTCCGGCGGTGGGCGCTTCTTCGTTGGTGTTCAGCGGCTTCTTCTTCCGGTCGGCGGACTTATTATTTTTTTCTGGTCGGCGGACTGTGTATCGAAACTAGGAATCGAAATTTAAACTTTTGAACGATTACGGGAGAATCGGAAAGTTAGTCCCGGTTCCAATCGATATTCGATACTCGATACCCAACCCTAAGTATGACACATAGAATGGACCTGCTATCCCCATTTAAATAAGAAAATCTCATTTCAGTAGGCCTTTAAATGGCGGTCCACAATATAATGAAGTGGCGGGACACAATAAAATTATGTGGCAGACCACTTTAGTAAAATGACGTGGAATGTTGTGGCCAGGCACATTAAAATTATGCAGCAGGCCACTATATAATACATTAGAATGATGTGGCGGGCCACTATAAAATGATGTGGTGGGGCATATTTGGTCCCCTGGCCTTGAATTTGACAACCATGCTGTGGGATGTCTGCCCCCCGACAGCAACGTGAGGCGTGGTCTAACGTCTTTTGTTGTCTCGCAGTCTTGAACTCCACGTGCAATGAATACCACCACGGGACGGCGCTCCACATCGCTGCTTCCAACCTGTGCCTGGGTGCAGTCAAATGTCTGCTGGAGCACGGCGCCAACCCTACCGTTCGGGTCAGAACTTGACATCTTACTCTCTCAGACACGTTACATGAAAGTTTTCTCGGAGTCCACTGATGGAGTCTGCGTGCCCCAACTCTTTGTCTGCAGAACGAGAAGGGCCAGGTGCCGGCAGAGGTGGTCCCAGACCCGATGGACATGAGTCTTGACAAGGCAGAGGCCGCCATGGTGGCCAAAGAGCTGAAGCAGCTGCTGCAAGACGCTGTGCCACTAAGCTGCAACCTTCCCAGGGCCACGCTGCCCAACTATGACAACATTCCCGGGAACCTAATGTTGTCCTCGCTGGGGATGAAGCTGGGAGAGCGAGTGCTTCTGGACGACATGAAGGTCGGTAGCACAAAGACTCGATCCTTCGCAGAACCTCGCCAGTCAATAGACCACGTGGTCTGATAACTCTCTGACATAAACGTCTACTTGTCTTTAAGAACGGGACGCTGAGGTTCTGCGGTACTACAGAGTTTGCCAGCGGTCAGTGGGTCGGCGTGGAGCTGGATGAGCCTGAGGGGAAGAACGACGGCAGCGTTGGGGGCGTTCGTTACTTCATCTGCCCTCCTAAACTAGGTAACACCACCACCGTGCCGTGTCCCTGCCAGTAGGGGGTAGAAAGTAGAAACTCCTTTCTGCTCCGCAGGGATTTTTGCTCCGGTGTCAAAGATCTCCAAAATTGTGGACCAGACAGTCTCCTCTGTCACCTCCACTCCCAGAACGCCCCGCATGGACCTGGCCTCACGCCTCGCTGGGAAGACCAAGAAGGAAAAGGAGAAGAAGGAGAAAGGCAAGTATCTTTGGGAGCATGAGAGTCACACCAGGGTAGAAGAACGAGCTCTGACTGTGTGTGTTTGTTAGCAGCCCAGAAGAAAAAGTCGTCAGTAGTCAGTCTGGATCCCGAAGGACTGAACGTTGAGGTCGGAGATCATGTCCTGGTGGCCGGACAGAAGCAAGGCATTGTGCGCTTCTTTGGAAAAACCGACTTTGCTCCAGGTACGTTGGGTTCATGCTAGAGTCCAAAGCCATTTGCATGAGTCTGAAACGGGAGGACATGTGGAGTCCCTCAGGGCTCCGTTTTAAGAACACGTTTGCTTCCTTTCCAAACCAAATCCCTTGCTTGTTCATTGAGGTAGTTGAGAACTCTCAGTTGTATTTAAAATGTTGAGAATCAGACGTGTGCGTCCTGTAGGTTTCTGGTTCGGTGTCGAGCTGGACCAGCCCACGGGTAAACACGACGGCTCTGTGTTTGGAGTGCGCTACTTCAACTGCCTGCCCAAATATGGAGTGTTTGCTCCCCCCTCGCGGGTGCAGAGGTGAGGGCCTTTGCTTTTGACTCGTGTCAAAGGAAGTGCCGTGACAGAAGACGTCTTTTCTCCCAGGATTGGAGGACCTAAAGACGCCTCACAGAAAGACAACTCCATGGTGAAGAAAGTCCACCAGGTCACCAGTAAGTGTTGTCTTCAAGTACAGCGTTTTTCAACCCTTTTTTGAGCCAAGGCACATGTTTTGCGTTGAAAAAATCCGGAGGCACACCACCAGCAGAAATCATTAAAAAAAACGAAACTCGAATGAGAGTAAAAAGTCGTAGTCGCAATTATTGGATATGACTTTAAACCAAGCAGCACGGTGGGAGAGGGGTTAGGGCATCTGCCTCACAATACGAAGGTCCTGAATAGTCCTGGGTTCAATCCCAGGCTCGGAATCTTTCTGTGTGGGGTTTGCATGTTCTCCTCAGTTCAGTTTTAGTTTCGTTCTGCATAGCCTTCCCTAAGCTTCAATGCCTTTTCTTAGGGGCACTCACCTTTTGTTTATGTTTTTACCTGCACACTGCCTCACGCTGTTTCCGACATCTACAAAACATTTAGCTACCGGCTGCCACCTACTGGTATGGAATGGTATAATATGGTTACTCTGCCGAGATTTAGGCAGCACAGACTCTCAACAACAACACATCATTTGCAGACTATAATCACTGGTTGGCAAAAAATATTTTAACCCAAATAGATGAAATTAGATAATCTACCACGACACACCAGACGGTATCTCACGGCACACTGGTTGAAAAATACTGCTCTAGCACATGAAAAGTGTAGACCGGAATGATCAAGGAAGGTCACCCCCACTCGCACAAATCCACGGTACGTCCTCCGTGCGATTGACGTGTTTTGTCCCCTTGCAGTGGCGCAGCCCAAACGTAACTTCAACACGGTGCGTTCTCCTAAAGACCTCACCTCTGAAAGCTCCATATCCAGGTAAAAGCCGTGTGTCGCACGGCTGCCAAGATGGCAGATGTCCGTAGCTCTTCTCTCAACTGCTCTTCCTGTGCTCCAGGTTGCTCTTCTGCTGTTGGTTCCCGTGGATGCTGCGAGCTGAGATGCAGTCCTAACTACGCTGCTGTCCTCCTGCTAGCTAACAATCGCTGTTGTTCGTCCAACCCGGCGAAAGCTTCCTCTCTCCAGCTCTCAGTCCACCTTCTTCTTGTCCTTTCAATCTTTAGTGCCTTGTTGAAATGTTGATCAAACGTTCCTGCTAAAGAACCCCCAATTCTCCACACCAGATACTCTCTCCATTAGCATCTCACCTCCTCGCTTAGCTTGCTCTTTGTTTACTCGTCATTAGCGTGTGATTTTAGCTCCATGTTGTTTTGTTTCGGCTTCCGAGATGCCGTTGTGTGTCAAAACAATTCCAATATGTGCTGCTGACAGTTGGGAACAATAGTTAGCGTCAATCTTCTGCTTTTTTGACGTGAAAACAGAAAATGTTGGTGAAATACGGAAAAGTCCATCTTGTCGCTGCATTGCTTTCTCGTAGCTGCTTTGTTGCTATATTTAGCCAGTATTCAGAGTCCTCGTGCAAGTTTTCCGTAGGTTATAGGATACTTTTGGAGGCTGACGTAAACGTGCGTATCATTCATAAACCTGGATTATGGTCCTGCGTAGTCACGTCTTGATTCTTTTGCCAGCTCTTTGTCCAGGTTGAGAGCAAGACGTGCAATCCCGCTCCGAAACCACCAGAGGCACTGTTTTTCGGCACGTCAACTTTGTTTCGCTTGCCCTTTTTGCTTTGTCGCTACACGATCGATACTGGAAGACACGTACGCGCAAAGACTACGTCACGTCCACTGTCATGGTTACCATGTTTTTTTTTTTAATGTAATCTTTATTCCCATACAAAACAAAAATTAAAGAATATAGTATTTTTTCCAAACCATTCCGATCTTTACAGACTCCCGAACTTAGATTCCACTAAATTAAGTAATTGATCTCCAAGTTGGGGAAGTGATCCCCAATGTGGAGGAGTTCAAGTACGTCAGAGTCTTGTTCACGAGTGAGGGAAGAGTGGATCGTGAGATCGACAGGCGGATCGATGCGGCGTTTTCAGTAATGCGGACGCTGTATCGATGCGTTGTGGTGAAGAAGGAGCTGAGCCGAAAGGCAAAGCTTTCAATTTACCGGTTCATCTATGTTCCCATCCTCACCTATGGTCATGAGCTTTGGGTTATGACCGAAAGGATAAGATCACGGGTACAAGCGGCCGAAATGAGTTTCCTCCGCCGTGTGGCGGGGCTCTCCCTTAGAGATAGGGTGATAAGCTCTGCCATCCGGGAGGAGCTAAAAGGAAAGTTGCTGCTCCTCCACATGGAGAGGAGCCAGATGAGGTGCTTCGGGCATCTGGCCAGGATCCCCCCCGAACGCCTCCCTAGGGAGGTGTTTAGGGCATGTCCAACCGGGAGGAAGCCACGGGGAAGACCCAGGACACGTTGGGAAGACTATGTCTCCCGGCTGGCCTGGGACCGCCTCGTGGTCCCCCAGGAGGAGCTAGACGAAGTGGCTGGGGAGAGGGAAGTCTGGGCTTCCCTGCTTAGGCTGCTGCCCCCGCGACTTGACCTCGGATAAGCGGAAGAAAATGGATGGATAGATCAAAATACAATAATGTCAATTGCAAAGTCCACTTATGTTAGCATGCAGATATAAATTTAAGTAAACGCCTCGTTTGAGAATTTACCATTTCATCAACTTGACTGATTGCCTTTCAGTCATGTCTACCTAAACGGAAATATATATTTTTTTAATCTTGACATTAGCTCTGGGCGACATGGCTGAAAACTGTGTCACGATGTAAGTGTGATATATCGGTCGATATCGAAACTTATTGATATTTTAAAAACGACCAGGAGAAAATATATTACATGTAAACATTTGTATTTAAAACGTGACCTGCCCCTGATTATAATACACTTAGCTTTCTAGGCAGAACGGAAAGGAAATGTCAACACAAACATGGAAAACAGTAATGTAAACAACATTGTAAAATCGCTTAACAATAACCTCTTAAAATGAAGGTGCAAAAATAAACAACATATAAGAAGTGCTTAATAAAGTGTAACAAAATAGTGCAAAGTGTGAAAATAGTTACAGCTGTGCTCTAAAGGGTGAGCGCCTTGCATCATTTACAGACCACAAACCAGCAGGCACAAGACATTGATGCAATGTTGATTGTACAAAAATGTCCTTTAAAACTGACTTCGAAACAACGTTGCAGAATAGTTGTATTTGCAAATTGAGACAATGTTGATGTCCAACGTTGGATCTATGTTGTTGGTTGGGAAATAGCCAAATTGCAATGGTCAAATCAACGTCACAACCGGACATTGAATAAACGTTGTCAAAAAGAATGTTGTTTCAACGTTGTATTTGTGTTGTAGAATATTGGTCGGGAAATGACCAAAATTTAATGGTCAAATCAACGTCAGAACCCAACGTTTTCATAAAGTATATTGTTTCTACGTTATATTTGAGTTGCTCAACGTCAGGAACCTAATTCAACAAGTTCTTGACGTTGTTTCAATGTCTTGTGCCTGCTGGTAATGGTCTGACTACGGTCCGTTTAAAAAAATTCCAAAAAGCGCCATAATGTTGAGTTGACTTTTCCTGTTCAATACACAATTTTCTTCAATTTTTCTTTCCCTACTCACTTCATGCATGGAATCAACCGCCAGACAACAACATGGTGCAACCAAACTTGATAGTTGATACTGCTACTTGATTGGCTGTCAGCGTGTCACTCCCACTGATTAGTGATCACTTCCTGTGTTGCTCGGTTGTCAGAGAGCGAGTTTGTTTCTTCCGACGATAGTAGAAAAAATTAATAATTTTGAATGTATTATCGAACGCATTTTTTGTTGATTTGAATTACGTGTCTATCGCGATGCATATTGATATTCTTTTATTTCCCAGCTTTACTTCATTTCATATAAATGCGAGTCAGGACGTGGACTGATGGAGTCTTCCGGTCCCGATTGTTTAGCGACTAGCTCGTTAGTCTTTCGTTGTGAGCGAACGATGCTAATTCAAGAGAGAGAGAGCGTGTGTTCATAGAGCTGAAACTAATCAATGTGTTACAACAATCACTTTTTAAGAAAATATTGATCGGTGATCGGGGGAGTTCAACCTCCGAACGAGGCATAGACAAGGGATGGCTGACGATGCAAACTAGACCATGGTATTTAAAGTACCACTGATAGTCACACACAGACTGGGTGTGGTGAAATTATTCTCTGCATTTGACCCATTCCCTTGTTTCATCCCCTGGGAGGTGAGGGGAGCAGTGAGCGGCAGCGCTCGGGAATCATTTTGGTGATTTAACCCCCAATTCCAACCCTTGATGCTGAGTGCCAAGCAGCAAGGTAATGGGTCCCATTTTTATAGTCTTTGGTATGACTCGGCCGGGGTTTGAACTCACGACCTCCCAGTCTCAGGGCGGACACTCTAACCACAAGGCTACTGAGCAGGCTAGATTAAAGGGACTTCTAGCAACTTTTAGGCCAGCCAATGGCTACTTGCCTGGCCGAGGACTTGGTTCCCAACACACAAGAACTCGACAGTCGTCCAATGTGTGTCCCGGCATCTGAGTTAGCATTAGCATGTTAGCTAGCCGCAAAGACATCTTTAGTTAAGTCCAACACGACTAAATTATCTTCTTCTCGCTGGCTTCCAGTCTGAAGATGTGTTGGAAAGAGGAAGCCATGAAGCAAACCTGAACCAAAAAGTCTTGAACAGACCTAGTTCTGTGTCACTCCATACAGTGCATCACCAAAACCACTAATCAGCCCAAACAAGAGAGTGTAGTATTTGACGTCTTTGTGTTGCCGCCTTTTATGAAAGCGTATTATAATTATTATATTATTAAGAGTATTATCATCAGCGTTTACACTTTCAATATTTGATCGCCCAACAATCACTGAGTCGCCTTTATTCTTCCTTTTTCTACTCGCTGAATCGAGTCGGTCTCGTCACGTCCTTTTGTGACCGAGGTCCTACGAGGACGCCTTGAAATTAATAATTTTCTTAATTATCATAATCCCCTGTCTGCGTCTCTTTATCAATGTCAACCTCGTTCTTTGGGCCCCTTCATGACACGTGGTCTCACGCCATTATTGACTGCTTGGAGGTCACATTCTGCTTTTTGGCCACCAGAGGTCATTAGTGTGTAGTTATATATTTATAGATCTACTACCATAAATGATATTAACCTGTACACCTGTAGCTCTTGTTAACTTGTTCCAAGGACCGTGCCTATGAAATCAAATGTAGGACTGTCTCGTCTGTAGATAAAACACATTTAGGGTCGTTCTAACATTTATTAACATGACATGAAAGGGACAAGCGGTAGGAAATGGATGGATGTCAGTGTATTTGCTCCTGTACAAGCGAGCAGCCATGACAAAAGTCATCTTGTTTTTGTGTTGACAAATTCGGTCCTTCCCGCTAACTACCTATATACTGTACAGCTTTTATCGTTTCAATAGCCTCACCAAGTGTACTTTTGAGTTATTTTTGTGTTTTTTTTAATCGGTGTCCTGTGTGTGCGTGAGGCGTTGAAAGGAGACGTTGTGACGCAAACATCCAGTCACTGCATGCTGTGTATTTTGTCCAACTCGTCCTGAGCATGGAAATGCATCCAATGACAACTACTGTGCTGACTCGGTCAATAGTCTACTAAATAAACTGATTTGATGTTGCTTTTCTATTTCTTTTTAACCTTATTTGAAGCACGCCACAGTCTCCATGCACAAAAACGGTGCTTCACGATTGTTACTTCACCAAGTAGCACCCCAGAAAACATTAAGGTACAGGGGGGAGGAAGGAGATGGCACGAATGCAGGGACGTCGTTAAGCTCTATTTAATACAATATGTGTGCGACTATGTGTAGTGGTTATATGTTGAGTGTTACCTGGATTGTTGAGCGAGGTGCGGAAGTCCGAGAGGGCAATGCAAGCTCAGAGATCCGGGGACAGGCAGGAGGTCAGGGGCAAGAGCGAGGCGTCAAAAAGTCTGTGTCCAGGCGGGAGGTCGAGATCCAACAGGGCGGGCATGGAACCAGAGGGAATACGGGGAGACGAGACACACAGCTCGTAACCAGGGAACGGTGGAATGCTGCTGGAACGACACAGGAACACGAAACAAGTGAACACGGAGGAGGAGAAAACACAGAACGAGAACGAGAGAAAGAGAAAGAGAAAGAGAAAGAGAGAGAGAGAGAGAGAGAGAGAGAGAGAGAGAGAGAGAGAGAGAGAGAGAGAGAGAGAGCATACGTGTCAGCTTACTGTACCGGAACAGGTTCTGGCCCAGAACACAGGTTTGCTTTGGCTTAAGAAGCACAGGGAACTAATCAGCGACGGGTGTGTTGAGTGCTGATTGATTGCAGCTGCGCCGGTGTGCAGGAGTGGCGTGCGGAGGTGCACGCTTGGAGGTGCGCTCATGAGAGCGCACAGATGAATGCGCATTGGGATGCACCCGGGCCGTGACAGAAAGCACTTCAATTACCACCATAATGACCAACATTAAAATACAGTAGTGGAGTAGGCCTATGTATTCATGAAAAACAAAACACTGGCTTTTTTACAATCAGAAATAATTTAATAATGCCTGAGGAGAAATTAAGATTTTCAGCACAATCCCATTCAAGAGCTGACAAACATTAGAAGGAGACATAACAGGATCGCTGACGGGTCTGCCAACTTACAAAAAATGTGAAAAACAGGTAAACGCTGAGGGGGGTGATGGGGGGTTCTAATATTGAGTGATATTGAGGCAAAGGGGGAAAAAAACTCATTGCCATAGCACACATAGCCAAAAAAACTCCCTCTATCAAAATGTAAAAATAGAAATAAAAAAAAGGCATCATGGAATGACAAAAAGCTGACAAGTTGAAATTAATAGTAAATTTTGAAAAAATGTATTCATATATACATATATATATATATACAAAAGTTTGTGAGTGTTTGATCACTCCTGCTCCTCGTGGTTGATTTACTGTGACACAAATTAATCAGAAGGGGTCTTAAGTTGACTTAATCATGTTTTAATAATGTGTGGCCGGAATACTGAAGTACTGTAAATTGTTGTTTATGTGTACATTTGCATGTTAATTGAGAATGTTTACTTCAGTTAATGATTATTGTGATCTTGTGTTAAAACTTTTCTGTTCAGTATCTTTTTTTACGTGCAGAATAAGAAGGACTTGGATATCACCAGAGCAATAAGAATTGACTCAAAATCACGCTGGTTATCATTTATGAACTAAGTATTTTCATATCCTATGTAAATTAATAAACTCTAATGGTCAGAATGAGTTTTGCAAAGTGTTATTACTCCATTGCTGGAGTAACAGGTAAGGATGTACATTACTGAAATGATCTCTCAATTAACACAGCAATGTTTTTTTATTACAAGGCAAAGATAACAAAGTCGTGGTTTCATGTTACCATGGTAACATTCCTTTTTACACAAACTCACATACATTCATATATTAACCAAAAGGCAAACATGCTAGTTTTTAGTTAAATGCTCACATTTCGTCTTTTGGATCAAAGCAATTTGTAAGTAATGACGCATGTTGTCATATAGTCAAGAAACTCACTATTGAACCCAAGGATGGAGCTTTTTTCACCAGACCCTTATAGATCATTAATTTATTACCTAACAAATATCGAAAAAATGTATTTTGTTTGATATTATTCTGATTCAAGAAATAATTAAAACACACAATCGAGGCAGAAATATAGTACCACATAAGAAAATGGAGGATTTTACTTCCTGGTTTGATCCGAACATTTAAATCTTGGATTACTCACTGATTGATCGTACTTACTCCTCTCTGAGCTGCAACCTTATCGTGGTAGAGGAGTTTGCGTGTCCCAATGATCCTAGGAGCTATGTTGTCCGGGGGCATAAAGCCCCCTGGTAGGGTCTCCCAAGGCAAACAGGTTCTAGGTGAGGGATCAGACAAAGAGCAGCTCGAAGACCTATATGAAGAAGAAACATCATGGACCCAGATTTCCCTCGCCCGGACGCGGGTCACCGGGGCCCCCCTCTGGAGCCAGGCCCGGAGGTGGGGCACGATGGCGAGCGCCTGGTGGCCGGGCCTGTTCCCATGGGGCCCGGCCGGGCACAGCCCGAAGAGGCAACGTGGGTCACCCCTCCAATGGGCTCACCACCCATAGCAGGGGCCATAGAGGTCGGGTGCATTGTGAGCTGGGCGACAGCCGAAGGCAGGGCACTTGGCGGTCCGATCCTCGGCTACAGAAGCTAGCTCTTGGGACGTGGAACGTCACGTCACTGGGGGGGAAAGAGCCTGAGCTAGTGCGCGAAGTCGAGAAATTCCGGCTGGATATAGTCGGACTCACTTCGACGCACAGCAAGGGCTCTGGAACCACTTCTCTCGAGAGGGACTGGACCCTCTTCCACTCTGGCGTTGCCGGCAGTGAGAGGCGACGGGCTGGGGTGGCAATTCTTGTTTCCCCCCGACTCAAAGCCTGTACGTTGGAGTTTAACCCGGTGGACGAAAGGGTAGCCTCCCTCCGCCTTCGGGTGGGGGGACGGGTCCTGACTGTTGTTTGTGCTTATGCACCAAACAGCAGTTCAGAGTACCCACCCTTTTTGGGAACGCTCGAGGGAGTACTGGAAAGTGCTCCCCCGGGTGATTCCCTTGTCCTACTGGGAGACTTCAACGCTCACGTTGGCAACGACAGTGAAACCTGGAGAGGCGTGATTGGGAAGAATGGCCGCCCGGATCTGAACCCGAGTGGTGTTTTGTTATTGGACTTTTGTGCTCGTCACAGTTTGTCCATAACGAACACCATGTTCAAACATAAGGGTGTCCATATGTGCACTTGGCACCAGGACACCCTAGGCCGCAGTTCCATGATCGACTTTGTAGTTGTGTCATCGGATTTGCGGCCTCATGTTATGGACACTCGGGTGAAGAGAGGGGCGGAGCTTTCTACCGATCACCACCTGGTGGTGAGTTGGCTGCGATGGTGGGGGAGGATGCCGGACAGACCTGGGAGGCCCAAACGCATTGTGAGGGTCTGCTGGGAACGTCTGGCAGAGTCTCCTGTCAGACAAAGTTTCAATTCCCACCTCCGGAAGAACTTTGAACATGTCACGAGGGAGGTGCTGGACATTGAGTCCGAGTGGACCATGTTCCGCACCTCTATTGTCGAGGCGGCAGATCGGAGCTGTGGCCGCAAGGTAGTCGGGGCGGCAATCCTAAAACCCCCTGGTGGACACCAGCGGTGAGGGATGCCGTCAAGCTGAAGAAGGAGTCCTATCGGGTCCTTTTGACTCATAGGACTCCGGAGGCAGTGGACAGGTACCGACAGGCCAAGCGGTGTGCAGCTTCAGCGGTCGCGGAGGCAAAAACTCGGACATGGGAAGAGTTCGGGGAAGCTATGGAAAACGACTTCCGGACGGCTTCGAAGCGATTCTGGACCACCGTCCGCCGCCTCAGGAAGGGGAAGCAGTGCACTATCAACACCGTGTATGGTGCGGATGGTGTTCTGCTGACCTCGACTGCGGATGTTGTGGACAGGTGGAAGGAATACTTCGAAGACCTCCTCAATCCCACCAACACGTCTTCCTATGAGGAAGCAGTGCCTGGGGAATCTGTGGTGGACTCTCCTATTTCTGGGGCTGAGGTCGCTGAGGTAGTTAAAAAGCTCCTCGGTGGCAAGGCCCCAGGGGTGGACGAGATCCGCCCGGAGTTCCTTAAGGCTCTGGATGCTGTGGGGCTGTCTTGGTTGACAAGACTTTGCAGCATCGCGTGGACATCGGGGGCGGTACCTCTGGATTGGCAGACCGGGGTGGTGGTTCCTCTCTTCAAAAAGGGGGACCGGAGGGTGTGTTCCAACTATCGTGGGATCACACTCCTCAGCCTTCCCGGTAAGGTTTATTCAGGTGTACTGGAGAGGAGGCTACGTCGGATAGTCGAACCTCGGATTCAGGAGGAACAGTGTGGTTTTCGTCCTGGTCGTGGAACTGTGGACCAGCTCTATACTCTCGGCAGGGTTCTTGAGGGTGCATGGGAGTTTGCCCAACCAGTCTACATGTGCTTTGTGGACTTGGAGAAGGCATTCGACCGTGTCCCTCGGGAAGTCCTGTGGGGAGTGCTCAGAGAGTATGGGGTATCGGACTGTCTTATTGTGGCGGTCCGTTCCCTGTACGATCAGTGCCAGAGCTTGGTCCGCATTGCCGGCAGTAAGTCGAATACATTTCCAGTGAGGGTTGGACTCCGCCAAGGCTGTCCTTTGTCACCGATTCTGTTCATAACTTTTATGGACAGAATTTCTAGGCGCAGTCAAGGCGTTGAGGGGTTCCGGTTTGGTAACCGCAGGATTAGGTCTCTGCTTTTTGCAGATGATGTGGTCCTGATGGCTTCATCTGACCGGGGTCTTCAGCTCTCGCTGGATCGGTTCGCAGCCGAGTGTGAAGCGACCGGAATGAGAATCAGCACCTCCAAGTCCGAGTCCATGGTTCTCGCCCGGAAAAGGGTGGAGTGCCATCTCCGGGTTGGGGAGGAGACCCTGCCCCAAGTGGAGGAGTTCAAGTACCTAGGAGTCTTGTTCACGAGTGAGGGAAGAGTGGATCGTGAGATCAACAGGCGGATCGGTGCGGCGTCTTCAGTAATGCGGACGTTATACCGGTCCGTTGTGGTGAAGAAGGAGCTGAGCCGGAAGGCAAAGCTCTCAATTTACCGGTCGATCTACGTTCCCATCCTCACCTATGGTCATGAGCTTTGGGTCATGACCGAAAGGATAAGATCACGGGTACAAGCGGCCGAAATGAGTTTCCTCCGCCGTGTGGCGGGGCTCTCCCTTAGAGATAGGGTGAGAAGCTCTGCCATCCGGGAGGAACTCAAAGTAAAGCCGCTGCTCCTTCACATCGAGAGGAGCCAGATGAGGTGGTTTGGGCATCTGGTCAGGATGCCACCCGAACGCCTCCCTAGGGAGGTGTTTAGGGCACGTCCAACCGGTAGGAGGCCACGGGGAAGACCCAGGACACGTTGGGAAGACTATGTCTCCCGGCTGGCCTGGGAACGCCTCGGGATCCCCCGGGAAGAGCTAGACGAAGTGGCTGGGGAGAGGGAAGTCTGGGTTTCCCTGCTTAGGCTGTTGCCCCCGCGACCCGACCTCGGATAAGCGGAAGATGATGGATGGATGGATGATCGTACTTGTTATATTTCTTTATTTTGTAGTTGTGTACCAAAAAACGACAAAAAATTACAATTCCTTGGTATGTTAAATATAAGACAGTGATATCGGAAGAGACCGTGTCTGGAGAAGTTCTCTGTTGTGTTAATTCCTCCTAAACTTACTGTGTCTGCACGGATCTTTGTACTTTAACTCGAGATCTTCAATTACCTCAAAACTCTGTCAGTACAGTGTCTATATCTTAATGCATTTGCGAGGGTATACTAATGGACGTTGATGTTGAACAGAATATCAGGGGAGAGCGCGAACGCAGTCCCCCACTACCACAAATTATGCAGTCGAGATTCCCACATTTGGGGAATTCGTAAGGGTCAGCACAGCCGGAGTGCAATGGCTGAGCCTCACCCTAGGTGAACCACCTTCTTGATCATGGTATCTCCCCTGCCAGGTAAGTATGAGTTGTACATGTCTCACACACACAAGTCATTCACACACACACCATGTTAAGTGATGGCATCATCACGTGCACACTAGTAAACACACACACTCAACAAGCCTGCACATATACAAGAGTCTACTACACAACACTGTCTGATCATTACTATATTATTACTATTTATATTACACATTTGAACACGACTATGTGTTCCCATCATGCAATGGGGCTTTTTCTGCACGCCTCAGCTCAACCGGGAAGTGTCCCTGCCCCCCTTCACAACCACTTCCGGTTTACTAGTACAGACACACTTGTCCGTGTGTGCTGCTGTGACAATAAAGTTATTTCAATCCTTGAAATGACACCAAGGTTTATGTGAATTAATACAGTTGTTATTTTTGAAAATGAACACGTGTTGTTTCATCAACTGAACCACTCAACTAGGAATTCTACCTTCCCCCTTCTACTGCGACTTCCTGTTTCTTTGTTTGGACAGTAACACGTGTTGTTGGCATCAAATTCTGAAGTTAATGATTATTTGCAAAAAAAAAAACGTTTATCAGTTTGAACATCAAATATGTTGTCTTTGTAGCATATTCAACTGAATATGGGTTGAAAATGATTTGCAAATCATTGTATTCCATTTGTATTTACATCTAACACAATTTCACAACTCATATGGAAACGGGGTTTGTATATATATATATATATATATATATATATATATACATATATATATATACATATATATATATACATATATATACATATACATATATATATATACATATATATACATATATATATACATATATATATACACATATACATATATATATATATATATATATATATATATATATATATATACATATACATATATATATATATACATATACATATATATATACATATATATATACATATATATACACATATACATATATATATACATATATATATAATTATATATACACATATACATATATATACATTTATATATATATATATATATATATACATATATATATAATTATATATATGTAGCAGGTATATAACTTATATTGTATGCATTCCACCAAAAATCCCTCACGTTTTATTTGATTTCTCTATAATATCCATTGTCACTTTTATTTTATCAGTTTTTTAGGAAATAGTTCGTTTTGGGAGAATTTGTCATTTTATTTTGAAATCCTACCTTCTTCCGGAAGTGACGTTGAGTCCTCACTCGTTGCTGAGACATGCGTGAGGAAGTAAGTGTTTCTCTCTGCTCTAGTGTTTTTAAAGTGTTTGGCTGTGAAACGAGATTATAATGTGCTCTGTTGTTGCTGATATGGTTATGTACACTTGTTCTACTCATAGTTTGAGTGTTTTAGCAAACTTTTTGCTGGTGTACTGCTCGGTGGCGTTTCTCGCTCACACACACACGGTGGCTGCGGCATTTCATTGAAGTTTTCCCTCCATTTTAGATTGGTTTGCTGCTGAGTCCTGTGTTAACGCTGCCGCACTGTTTCCTGTATATTTCATACAGGTATGTTTCTGTTGCTCCCAAAACTTTATTCTATTTTTCTGTACTGTTATATTTATTATTTATTTTCCTATTGTATAAATCATTTCACGGTGGTGTATTCATTTTCAGTGTATTTGTAAATGTGATGTATAGGTTTTGTGATAAATGTGAATGTTTCATATAACATTTTTGTTCATTTAAACTCACTCGTTGCTGAGACATGCGTGAGGAGATTGGTTTGCTGCTGAGTCCTGTGTTAACGCTGCCGCACTGTTTCCTGTATATTTCATACAGGTAAAAATAAATACGCCACCTGTTTCGGCTAAAGGCAACCACAGAGTCCTCTTATCTTCGAAGCAACTACACAACGCAGACTCGAACCGGTTACATTGGTGCCGTGACCCGGATGACATCGTGGATCAACACCAGTTTGATCACCGGAGGTTGTTGAACGTCAGTCACAACAACAACAACAACAACAAATTAAGGTTTCTTAAAGAGGGTTTCATTGAAGTGACTTTGTCCCAGTAAAAAGGGAGATTTGGTATTATTTATCTTTATTTACAAAGAATGGAAAGTTAAAAAGGAATTTTTTTTTTGTGAAAAAAAAAAAAAAAAAGAAAGAAGTGTCAAGTGAAAGATAAGAAGAGAAAAAAAAAACACTTTCCATTTATTAATGTAATTCAATGGTTATATATATATTTGTTTTACTTTTGTTGACATTAACCAAACTATTTTGATAAGAAAAGATGGAATCCAATTTTGTCAATGGGACATCTGTCCGAACTGTTGATTCTGGTTTCGGGAGGGGGGCACAGCTGTTTAATACTCCAATTTCTGGTTTTGGGAGGGGGGCACATATGTTTAATTCTCACGTTGCTGGTTTTGGGAGGGGGGCGCGGCTGTCTGAATCTTCAGTCCCAAGTGCAGGTGTTGTGGGATCACCAGCTCTCAGCTCCACCCATTCAGTTAATGCCCCAGGCAATGTAGCTTCCCCAGCTTTTACTCCCACCTGTCTACCTGTTCACACACCCATTACCCATGGACCGACTTTTTCTCTTTCAACCATCCCAGACAGGAGTGACCCAGCTTTGAGTGACCTCATCACACACATCGCCCAGCAAGTAGGACTATCTATATCAGCTCAGTTAAAGGGAGAGAGTCAGACGATTGAGGGGACTCAAGCACGAGTTCAGAACTCAGGTGCAGGCCAGTCGCTCGTTGACTCCACGCTTAACCTGACTGGTGTGAAATTAGTCATGCAGTCCGATGTGAGAGAGCCTCCTGTGTACAGGGGGGATGGGTCCGACAAGCTCTCGGTACACGAATGGGAAGAACTCATGGACACATACTTGAGAAAAAGGAACATACGTCTAGAAGAGCAACATCAGGAGATGTTGTCTAGATTGATGGGAAAAGCTAGAGACATTGTAAAGATAACACTCCGTAGCAATCCATCACTGATGCCTCATGAGAACCCAAAAGTTATTACTGACTTACTGAAACAGCATTTTAGTGGTGTGTCATGTTCCAGTATGCCTCTTGCAGACTTTTATAGCACTGTGCCTCTAGCAGGAGAGAACCCAGTCGAATACTGGATCCGCCTTAACAAAGCTGTTGATGCAGCCGAGGAGGGCTTGAGCAGGCAGGGGCGACATATTGATGATCCCCGTCGAGAGGTAACAATGATGTTTGTCAAATATTGTCCAGATCCCTCCCTTGCTGCAGTACTGCGGTTCAAAGCGCCAGATAAATGGACTGCTGGTGAAATACAGGAGCACGTTGACCGCTATCACATTGACATGAGAGAACAGCTGAACGCCAGAACAAACTGTCTTGCACCAGTAAAACATGTGACCGCTCATATCCAAACACCTGTGTCTGAGGAAGTGTCTACACATAGCTACCCAGAGTTGCCTCCTGTCCAGACCGAAGTGAGTGCCAACTTTACTCCTCAGGTTGATGATAATTGTCTAAAGACTCTGATTGGCCTGCTTGACCGCACACTCGCCCAGAACAGCCAGGCGCTGGCTCTGAAAAATCAGCCAATGTACAGACAGCGCCCGTTTGACCAGTCACAGAGAAAACCCTGCAAGGTGTGCAAGTCTGTGGAACACACCACTCTAGTGCACTGCAGGCGGGACCACTTGTGTTTGTCTTGCTTTAACCCTGGCCATTTCAAGAGAGAATGTCCAAACTACACTCCCGTGCGGGAGGATCACATTAGACATCCACCTCAGGAGCAGCAAGGTTTAAACTAATTGACCCGCATTGGGAGGGGGGACGTGTGGGTGAGGACAATCAATCCCTCAAAAGTGACAGTAAATTAGAACAGTGCTATTTGGAAGTGTGCAGTGCAGCACCGGCTGGTGTGAAGATAATAGCACAGAACACGCATAGAGTTGAGCCATATGATGAACTATTTTACACTTCAGTCAATGTGAATAATATGTTCCAGATGCAAGGAATGCTTGATTCAGGTTCTATGGCCTGTACTTTCAGTGAAGAAGCAGAAGGAAAGATGCTGAGTGAAAAAATCTTGTTAGGACCAAGACCGATGACACAGGCAGTGGTTTTAATTGGGTGTGGAGGAAAACTCACTAAACCGAAGTGTATGT
Source organism: Nerophis ophidion (assembly GCF_033978795.1). Classification (NCBI taxonomy): domain Eukaryota; kingdom Metazoa; phylum Chordata; class Actinopteri; order Syngnathiformes; family Syngnathidae; genus Nerophis; species Nerophis ophidion. Next base: position 23,596,959 of record NC_084628.1, read on the forward strand.
ATGAGGTCGAACTGAAGGTGTATGGGATTAGCTGTATCGTTCCAGTTCTGGTGGTGCCAGGCCAGCGAGATGATCTCATCATCGGTACAAATGTGATCAAGTTTCTCATGCACCAGTTGAAGGCAAGTGATGATTACTGGCGTCTTATCTCTGTTTGCAGTCCCTTGTCATCCCCAGAGGGTGAACAATTCTTGGACCTCATGGCGAATACATCTCGTTGGAGGGGTGAGGAGTTACCAGAAAAGATAGGCACAGTCAAGCTCAAGCAGTCAGTAACTCTTTTAGCGATGCAAGAACACCTCGTCTGGGGCAAGTTGCCTAACGATACGGCTATGTCACCAGGAAGCACTGTGCTGGTTGAGCCGACCTCATCCAGGTCCATGCCACGTAACATCATGATTGGCCGTGTTGTGACACCTCTGTGGGGTGATAGGTGGGTCCCCATGAAGGTCACCAACTTGTCTGATAGACCAGTTACACTGAAGAGAAACTGTAAGCTTGCAGATGTGTCCCCTTGCTTAGCTGTGGAAGATTTTGAACTCCTCCAAGGCTCTTGTCAAATTGACAAAACTTTACTAGGCAAGCACCACACTCCAATAAGTCCTTCAGATCTCAAACAGAGACTACAAGATGTTGGTCTTGGCAAACTTGACATAGAGCACTGTCAGACTAGCTACTCAGGAAAGGAAAAGTTAGTGCGGCTGCTCGAATGTTACAACGATGTCTTCTCCAAGCACGAAATGGACTGTGGTGAAGCGAAGGGCTTTGTCCACCGCATTCGACTTACCGATGATCGGCCATTCCGCCTTCCTTACCGGAGAGTACCCCCCGCTCACTACCACAAGTTACGTCAAGTCTTGACAGAGATGGAGGAGCAAGGGATAATTCGGAAGTCTGTGAGTGACTATGCCTCACCGTTAGTGATGGTATGGAAAAAGGATGGAAACTTGAGGATTTGCACCGATTTCCGCTGGCTGAATGCGAGAACACTCAAGGACGCCCATCCCCTTCCACACCAGTCGGATTGCTTGGCTTCCTTGGGAGGGAATACCTACTTCAGTACCATGGACTTAACGTCCGGCTTCTACAACATCCCCATGGCTGAAGAGGACAAAAAATACACAGCCTTTACCACACCGCTAGGCCTGCATGAGTATAACAGGATGCCGCAAGGACTGTGCAATAGTCCGGCCTCTTTCATGCGCATGATGTTGTGTATATTTGGGGATCTGAATTTCAGTAGCCTGTTATGTTATCTAGATGACTTGCTCGTATTTGCAGCGACTGAAGAGGAGGCCCTACAGAGACTGGAGGTGGTATTCCAGCGCCTGCGACAGCACAACCTGAAGTTAAGTCCCAAAAAATGTCACCTGTTGCGATCGTCCGTCAAGTTTCTGGGTCACATCGTAGATGGAAGCGGAGTGGCCGTGGACCCTGCGAAGGTGGAGGTCATATCCAATATGTCAAGGTCTGATCTCATGGAGGATGACGGCTGTACACCTTCAGTGCGAAGGATCAAATCCTTTTTGGGCATGGTGTTCTTCTACCAGCATTTCATCCCCAACTGCTCTTCCATTGCCAAACCACTTTTTGCTCTGACTGCTGGTCAAAAGAGAAGAGGAAGGAAAAAAATAAATGGTAAGGCAGGAACATTCAGGAAACTCCAACCTGATGACTGGACTCCAGAGTGTGACGTCGCCTTTGTCAGTCTTAAAGAGAGGTTGCTGGACTGTGTGGTCCTCGCACATCCCGACTTCTCACGTCCCCTGATTCTGTCGACGGATGCTTCCTTGGACGGGCTCGGTGCAGTATTGTCACAAGTACCGGCTGGTGAAAGTAAAGCACGGCCCATAGCATTTGCAAGTAAGACCCTAAGCAGTTCTCAAAAAAATTATCCAGCTCATCGGCTCGAGTTTTTGGCGCTGAAGTGGAGTGTGTGTGACAAATTCAGCCATTGGCTGAAGGGTAATTCCTTCACAGTATGGACCGACAACAATCCACTCACATACATAATGACCAAACCCAAACTCGATGCCTGCGAACAACGATGGGTTGCAAAGCTTGCTCCTTACACATTTAGTCTGAAGCACATCGCAGGAACCAAGAACAAAGTGGCTGACGCTCTCAGCAGGGACCCGTTTGCTAAGACCATTGGGAATAGACTTGTCTCAGAGTCCTACAGCAATCTGCTTGCCGAATCTGATGGATTTGAAGAACATGGAGTGCAGGATATCTTCCGTTTAAAAGTCCAGTGTCACCAGACGAAGAGGACGAAACGAGGTGCGACTCAATCCCGTTGCCCCCCATCTCTGGATGGCGACATTGTGAAGGCTGTTCTTGATTCTCACGACCACTGGGGTACAGCTGCAGAGTCCAGAGCGACAGAAATGGTTCAGTCCATTCAGAACCTTGTTTCACCGGGACACGACCTGCTACCTGTCTTTTCCGTGGAAGAGCTCCAGAAAAGTCAAGAGCTTGACCCAAGCATCTCTAGAGTCATGCCATTTATCAATCGGCAGAGGAGGCCCTCAAGGCGAGAGAAGGACGGTCTGGACACGAGTGCCCTAGTCCTTATCAGACAGTGGGAGAGGCTTAAAGTTATTGATGGGGTGCTCTACAGAGTCGCCAGAGATTCCATGAGCAAACAGAAGAGGCATCAGTTTGTGTTGCCCAAGAGCCTGATAGAAAAGGCCTTGCGCGGTGTGCATGACTTGGCCGGACATCAAGGGCAGGCAAGAACGATTCACCTGGCAAGACAACGCTTCTTTTGGCCTAGAATGGAGCATCAAATTAAGGACTACGTCAAGTGTTGTCAGCGGTGCATCCTGGCCAAGACACCAGAGCCATCCGCCAGAGCTCCACTTGAGAGTATCAGGACCTCGGCTCCAATGGAACTTGTGTGCTTGGATTTCTGGAGCGCAGAGGATAGCAAGCAGCGTTCAGTGGACGTTCTTGTCCTGACGGATCACTTCACTAAGTTGGCCCATGCCTTTCCCTGTGCAAACCAACAGGCAAAGCAGGTTGCCAAAAAGTTGTGGGATAACGTCTTCTGTGTATACGGGTTTCCAAGGCGCATCCACACAGATCAAGGAGCCAACTTTGAGAGTGAGCTCATTGCGGAACTGCTTAAACTATCAGGAGTCTCCAAGTCGCACACTACAGCCTACCACCCCATGGGGAACGGAGGGACCGAGAGATTTAACAGGACTCTTGGGAATATGTTGCGTTCGTTGCCACTGAAAGAGAAAGCTAAGTGGCCCCAGCAAATCCAAACCCTGACATTTGCATATAATGCAACGGTGCATGAAACAACTGGATACGCACCATTTTATCTCATGTTTGGGCGGGTTCCGAGGCTCCCCGTTGATGTGATGTTCAAACAGGTCCTACATGACTCGGTGGTCGTTGATTATAACGGCTATGTAACATCTCTTATGTCTTACCTCCATGAAGCGGCCAGTATCGCTCAAAGACATGCTATCAAAGAACAAGACAAGCAAGCCAGAGGTTACAATCGGAAGGTCAAGGGGACTTACCTGAATGTGGGAGACCGAGTACTCCTCGCCAACAAAGGCGAAAAGGGAAAGAAGAAACTTGCAGACAAGTGGGAACCAACAGTCTACACTGTCATGGACAGCAACCCGCAGACTCATGTCTACAAGTTGGAAGATGACAAAGGAAAAACAAAGGTGGTACATCGTAACCTTATCCTGGACATCAGCTTTCTGCCCATGGAGTCTGCTGATGGAGACACTTCATTAACTGAGGACAGTCCTGATGATTCAGAGGACGAGTGTCAAATGGAGGATCTCATCAACTCTTTGGAGGGGGAGAGTTCGGAGGATAGGACGAGTGCATGGGTATTGAGCGGGGCTGAAGAATCCGCCAGTCATCAACCCAGTGACGAAGTGTCTAATGATGCTGCCCAGTCTGATATGGAGCAAGACTCTTCTGATACAGAGATAGAACAGTCAGTGACACCAAATTCAGTTTCAGTGATTGATGCCAGCAGTATCCGATCGTTTCAACCAGTCACATTGCGAGCAGTTGACACAGCAGACACAGTGTCAGGGGTTGCCACAGGCCATGTCCCAACTGTTATCCTTGACACAATGTTACCAGTTGGGGGACGGGGTCGAGTAAGCCGGTCATCCACACATAAAGGCAGTGTGTTTAGAACACGTGCTGGCAGGGTTGTTAAGAAGGTCAGCCGCCTAGTAGAGACAATGGCTCAGGTACCGATTATCATGGGGGGTTCTTAAACTCATCTGGTTGGTAATCAGAGTGCCTTCTTGCCCTATTCTGTTCTGAAGAGTTGTACTATGTTTTTCTTTTTTTTCTGGGATATTGTGTCTATTGTGTTGTTGTTTGTATTTTGTTTTGCACTTTGCCACTGTAAGATGGTGCTTAATGTGTATCCTTCCAAGTGTGATTTAAGAGTAAAGTGGGCCGGGTAGTTTGGTGTACACGGCACCAGACGATTCTGGGAGGGACTAGGGCTTGCGCAACCCTTTGATTTCTCTAAACCTGTATGTCAGGTAGCTCTCAAGTTGAATATGAAGATTAGATCTCAATGTAAACCCGTGCGTATGGCCCAGTGTTACTGGTAATGTCCAGTCAGCTGCTCAGGATTTTGGTGTAATTCAGGAGGGGTGAATGTAGCAGGTATATAACTTATATTGTATGCATTCCACCAAAAATCCCTCACGTTTTATTTGATTTCTCTATAATATCCATTGTCACTTTTATTTTATCAGTTTTTTAGGAAATAGTTCGTTTTGGGAGAATTTGTCATTTTATTTTGAAATCCTACCTTCTTCCGGAAGTGACGTTGAGTCCTCACTCGTTGCTGAGACATGCGTGAGGAAGTAAGTGTTTCTCTCTGCTCTAGTGTTTTTAAAGTGTTTGGCTGTGAAACGAGATTATAATGTGCTCTGTTGTTGCTGATATGGTTATGTACACTTGTTCTACTCATAGTTTGAGTGTTTTAGCAAACTTTTTGCTGGTGTACTGCTCGGTGGCGTTTCTCGCTCACACACACACGGTGGCTGCGGCATTTCATTGAAGTTTTCCCTCCATTTTAGATTGGTTTGCTGCTGAGTCCTGTGTTAACGCTGCCGCACTGTTTCCTGTATATTTCATACAGGTATGTTTCTGTTGCTCCCAAAACTTTATTCTATTTTTCTGTACTGTTATATTTATTATTTATTTTCCTATTGTATAAATCATTTCACGGTGGTGTATTCATTTTCAGTGTATTTGTAAATGTGATGTATAGGTTTTGTGATAAATGTGAATGTTTCATATAACATTTTTGTTCATTTAAACTCACTCGTTGCTGAGACATGCGTGAGGAGATTGGTTTGCTGCTGAGTCCTGTGTTAACGCTGCCGCACTGTTTCCTGTATATTTCATACAGGTAAAAATAAATACGCCACCTGTTTCGGCTAAAGGCAACCACAGAGTCCTCTTATCTTCGAAGCAACTACACAACGCAGACTCGAACCGGTTACATATACACATATACATATGAAGAGTTCATACGCAAAAACCGATAAACGCCATTTTGATAAAGTTTAGCCCAGCCTCGGTAATATATAGTCCACCACTTCTATTGTGGTATACCAAAATCAATTTGTTCGCAAATGCAGACAAATGCCGCTTTTAACGTTATTTAGTTCAGCGATTTATTGCAAAGGCCGATAAGCGCCATGGATCATTTATCACAAAAGCCGATATATCCGTTTGCCCAACCAGCGCTGCAGTACGGGATCACGTGACAAACAAAATGGCAGCGCGCTCGGAGTCTCTCAGTGTTGTTATCCACGCATGAATCATTTGGAAGCTTCTCCTGTGAACACAACTGTTAAACCAGCGGAAAAAACTGACGTGTTGAAGTTATTTGATGTTGGCGCTAGCACGCGTGTCCGTGAGTTTTACACCGCTGCGTTAAACGATGTTGTCGAGCATGGAGCTAATGTCGATAGCGATGATGAGTGAGCTGTTATCTGCACAGGAGTGTTTTTGATAGGCAAACCAGGTTGAGCATTTGTGCTTGTTTTTATTAATAAAACATTGTCTTCATTGCAACACTGTTTTTTCATTTTTTCATTTTGTGCTGAAAAGCACGAGGTAAATATGTGAGGTCACAGTTCCAAAAAAGCATGTCCGGTTAGCAAGTACGAAAAAACAATGTTCGCAGGGACAGCTAGATTTATACGCACCAATGGATCTAAACTCTTAAATAATGAAGTAAAGAAATGTGAACAGTTGTTACCTTGAAATGTGGCTTTCGATAAATTCACGTTCTGTTTTTCTCTCTATCTTTATCTTGAATATTATGCGAAATAACGACCGCAAAGAAAACGATTTTGGAGATATCTGTTTTTGCAACATATCATAATTTGGATATATCTGCTTTTGACGTAAACCACATCAAACACTCTTATTTGAAAGCCATTCATTACATCAGCATTTCTTAAAAGTTTAGGCTTTCATGACTTGCTTATGTTGATATTAAATAAACCATTGTATGGTTGTATATGTACCGACAACACCAGCAGGCAGAAAATCGGTAATATACAGAATCGGTCAAAATGGATTTATCTGCTTTTGCATATGAACTCTTCATATATATACATTTATATATATATATATATATATATATACATACATATATATATATATATACATATATATATATATATATATATATATATATATATACATACATATATATATATATATATATATATATATATATATATATATATATATATATATATATATATATATATATATATATATATATATATATATATATATATATATATACGGTGGAGGAGGGGTTACTGCGTCTGCCTCACAATACAATATTCCTGCAGTCCTGGGTTCAATCCCAAGCTCGGGATCTTTCTGTGTGGAGTTTGCATGTTCTCCCCGTGAATGCGTGGGTTCCGTCTGGGTACTCCGGCTTCCTCCCACTGTTAGTGCATCTGCCTCACAATACGAAGGTCCTGAGTAGTCTGGGGTTCAATCCCGAGCTCAGGATCTTTCTGTGTGGAGTATGCATGATCTCCCGTGAATGCGTGGGTTCCCTCCGGGTACTCCGGCTTTTTCCCACTTCCAAACACATGCGCCTGGGGATAGGTTGATTGGCAACACTAAATTGGCCCCAGTGTGTGAATGAGAGTGTGAATGTTGTCTGTCTATCTGTGTTGGCCCTGCCATGAGGTGGCGACTTGTCCAGGGTGTACCTAGCCTTCCACCCAATTGTAGCTGAGATAGGCACCAGCGACCCCAGAGGGAATAAGCGGTAGTAAATGGATGGATGGATGGATATATATATATATATATAAACCCCGTTTCCGTATGAGTTGGGAAGTTGTGTTAGATGTAAATATAAACGGAATACAATGATTTGCGAATCCGTTTCAACCCATATTCAATTGAATGCACTACAAAGACAAGATATTTGATGTTCACTTTATTTTTTTTTGCAAATAATATTTACCTTAAAATTTCATGGCTGCAACACGTGCCAAAGTAGTTGGGAAAGGGCATGTTCACCACTGTGTTACATCACCTTTTATTTTAACAACACTCAACAAACGTTTGGGAACTGAGGAAACTAATTGTTGAAGCTTTGAAAGTGGAATTCTTTCCCATTCTTGTTTTATGTAGAGTTTCAGTCGTTCAACAGTCCAGGGTCTCCGCTGTCGTATTTTACGCTTCATAATGCGCCACACATTTTCGATGGGAGACAGGTCTGGTCTGCAGGCGGGCCAGGAAAGTACCTGCATTCTTTTTTATGAAGCCACGCTGTTGTAACACGAGCTGAATGTGGCTTGGCATTGTCTTGCTGAAATAAGCAGGGGCGTCCATGAAAAAGACAGCGCGTAGACGGCACTATATGTTGTTCCAAAACCTGTATGTACCTTTCAGCATTAATGGTGCCTTCACAGATGTGTAATTTACCCATGCCTATATGCCTATATATATATATATATATATATATATATATATATATATATATATATATATATATATATATATATATATATATATATATATATATATATATATATATATATATATACATATATACATATATGCATATGCATGCATGCTATGGAGCCCCTGCCTCAAAAAAAAAAATCATGTTTGCCTTGGTGCCCTAAAATATGAGCCCTCCTTTAAGGCAACACTTGCCTTGACGTTAAAAAGTGAAAATTCGAGGCCTGCCCCCACAATGTGTTGCAGTCCAACAAAACTTGAGAGTTGGTCCACGAATGCCCCCCTGGGCCAGCGGTGTACACTCAGCTTTTTCACTTGGAGCACCGGTGCTACTAAATGAAATAAATGTGTAGCACAGGAGAGTTTTTTATAGCACAGAAAAAAATGAGTAGCAATGTGAAATGTTGGTTATGGTTGGGAGTTTACTTCAATCATGCTG
>NC_084628.1:23610413-23672913 GCF_033978795.1 Nerophis ophidion
ATCAGCGTGGACCTACATCAGCTTTATTTCTCAACTCACTTACGTAAAAAACTTACGCAACATGTGAGTAAAGAATAAAAAAGAATAGAAAGTACTTTATTGATCCCTGGGGGAAATTCAGCACCACAGTTCGCTCACAATAGACAATAATAATAATAAATAATATATATCATATATTATATATATATATATAATATATGATAAATGAATAATATAAATATAGTCTACATATATTCTACATTTAAGTGCAGTCAAGAAGGAACATATGTATTATACAGTTTGTAGATATGGGACAGTGTCAATTCTGGTCTTTCTAAAATTACTACTTCTGCAAAATCTAAGTATATATATATATATATATATATATATATATATATATATATATATATAGCTGATTATTTGCACACTATTGACTAGTGATGTACTGAAAATTTGGTTGCTGAAAATAGACTTTTCTCACTAAAAGTGGATGTTGTGATGAAGTAGCCACTCCTGCTGACAGGCTGCCTTTTTCCTTGCGCACACGAGTGATGAAGCCCGCCCAAAAATAGCGCAAAAGTCGCATTATTGGGGTAATTTCCCTTTAGACTGAAGTCACATTTGAAAAAAATCCTGTTATTTTTTCTGGATTTGGACTACCTCCTGATGTGGCCTGAATCTGATGCGAAAGGATCAGATGCGAAAGGATCAGATTTCAAGCACCTTGGAGCGTTCAGACTGCCAACAAAAATCCGATTTGTGTCACTTGAAGGCAAAACAATCCGATTTGTTTGGACAGTTGGAGCAAGGAGTAGATGAAGCTGGAGGTCCACCTGCACAACATGCATGGCTGAGGCACAGGCACGGTACTACATGCAGACATGGATCAACAGAGACCACAGCCCCGGAGGAAAAGGAAGGAAAAGAGTGGTAGGACACACACACGCACGCACGCACGCACGCACGCACGCACACACACACACACACACACACACACACACACTTTGTTAGCTCACACAAGGTCCCAAGTACGAGTAACCTCTCCAGACCGAGGTCAAAGAGTGTCCGTTGGTACTGAAAACAAGATTTGCGCAAAGAAAGAAGATCATGTTGCTGTGAACTGACCTGAATGGGAAAAAAGGAACATTTTGCATGATGTTGCCTTGCTTTAAGATGGTGTGTAATGATGATCCACTCTCCAGCTTCTTTACATCTCAAAGGTGTCATTACTCATTAGTCACCATTTTCAACTTGGTGGGCTAAGTGGGGCCATATCTTAATCCCCTTAGTATGATACACAGGACCTCTCTGATGTTTTCACAGACATGTTTAGTTGGCTTAGTAAACGTTTGCGTGTTGGGACAGACTTCATATGTCCACAAGGGGATTGTTACCAACAACAATGCATTGAAGGGAAATATTCACAACATTTTGTTATTTTACAGCCTTACTCCAAAATGGAATACATTTATTTTTGTCCTCAATATTCTAGACACACTACCCTAACTATAGTTTTTTATGCTATCAAGTATTGTCTAAAACAGTTAATAACATAAAAACTATCATAGTTAACATAAAAACTATCATAGTTAGACAAAAACATTTTGCAGCACAAACAAATGGGACAAGTTTGGGGGCTGGTAATGAATTATTACATGTTAATAACATAAAAACTAAAATAGATATTAACAACATAAAAATTACAATGTATGATAGTTAACAAAAGTGTGACAGTAATATGATAAGAACTACAATAGTTAATAACAAAAAACTATCATAGTTGATAACATATAAATGTTAATAGTTAATAATAAAACTAATAGTTGATCAAATGAAAACGATAATAGTTAATAACATAAAAATTATAATAGTTAATAACATAAAAACTACAACAGTTATTAATAAGATCAAATCTATAATAGTTAATTACATAAAAACTATAAGTTAATAATATGAAAACTGTAAGTTAATAACAAAAACTACAAGTTAATAAGATAAAAACTATAATAGTTAATAACAAAGTTTATAATAGTTAATAACATAAAACTAGTTAATAACATAAAAATGATAATAGTAACAAATATGTCAGCTATTTAATAACAAAAATATGTAGTTAATATCATAACAGTGATAGTTAATAAAATAAAAACTATAATGGTTAATAACATAAAAATATAATAGTAACAAAAATGTCTGATAGTTAATAACATAACAAATATAAGTTAACAACAAAAAGTACAATAGTTAATAACATAAAAACTATGATAGTAACAAAAATGTCTGATAGTTACTAACATAAAGGAATGTAATTAATAACATATAAACTACAATAGTTGATACCATAACTATAAGAGTTAATAATAACAAAATCTATAAAAGTTAATAACACAAAAACTATAATAGATAATAACATAAAGGGGGGTGGGGTGGGGGGTTGGGTTGCTTGATGACATCATTAGTCAGAAAATGTATTTCAGAACAACTTCAAAACCATAATGGACGGCACAGACTGCAGTCAGCCCTTTGGTCCCTGGTCATATTAAAGACTGACTGGAGGTCACAAAGGACGTCCTTGAGGACGTAAAGACTTTAGGACTCACCCGGATGGTCTCCTCGCTGAGGCCCAGCCTCCCGGCCACCTGTGCCCGCACCTCTACTGGGGGGTAGTCATTGCTGGAGAACAGGCTCTCCAGGTGTTTGGTCTGACGCTCCGTGAAGACGGTCCTCACCCGGGCCTTCTGGCGCGGCAGCCAGCCCGCAGCTGGTGCTGCAGGGCGGTAGCCATGGTAACCAGAGAACGCATCTGCACAAGGAAGAGGACACATACAGTACGTGACCCTGGTTTTTTTCAAGTTTGAAGGGTTTTTTTTTCTCCTATTTTCAATATGTATGTGATAAAAAATATGTCCTAAATGTTATTACCAAATAAACAATAATATAGATCCAGCCATCCATCCCATCCATTTTCTACCGCTTATTCCCTTTCGGGGTCGCGGGGGGCGCTGGCGCCTATCTCAGCTACAATCGGGCGGAAGGCGGGGTACACCCTGGACAAATCGCCAGCTCATCGCAGGGCCAACACATATAGACAGAGAACCTAGGACTGCAGGACCTTCGTATTGTGAGGCAGGCGCACTAACCCCTCTGCCACCGTGAAGCCCCAATAATATAGATATCATATATATTCAAGAATGTCTAAGAATAGACAATCAAAAGCACAAAATGGTTCGTCCCAGCTGGATTGCGGCGAATCCAACTCGGAACACTTCAATGGAGTGGACACAGACGCCATAATGTCCTCAAAACTCACCTTTAAGCTTTTACCTCAACATTCTGGAACAAGAATGAAGTGACATTGACAAAAGAGCAAAATATAATACATTTATTGTGGGTTATGTACATCACATTTGCCCACAACTGTGGTGCGTTCAAGGACCCTTGATTGAAGCTAGAAAATGAGGCGTTCCTGAGTTTTGAAGACAAAAGGAGACTTAAAGGGGACCTATTATGCAAAACCAAATATTCTTACCTAATGGTACCTGTTTTTGTGTATTTGGGGTCTGAAAAATAGAGAATCGATCCATGGAGGCATGGTTGACATGTTTATAAAACAATCTTGTCTTTCTTTAAACAAGTTGTTTGGAGGTTACGTGGTCCTGTGACGATTATCCATAAATGGGATACATTTACCCAAAGTGCTTTTCTCCATCCTCTTGTCGTGGGGCAGACTGGCTCGTACATGCACGTGCATCCTCCGCCTAATACACAGTAGCGTATAGTTTGAACTCATATCCCAGTAGACTCGCTTTGGACTCGTTAAAAACGACAACACGTTTGACTTAGAGAAGACGCAGTGGGAGGGGAGGCACGTAAATAATGGCGCCCACAAACAAGAAAGCGGCGTGTGGTCTGTAAAACATAATCTATGCAACATTTTGAGAAAAGAACCACCATTACATGTTATGTAGACCACAATGAAGTATTTTCAATCAATCAATCAATCAAAGTTTATTTATATAGCCCTTAATCACAAGAGTCTCAAAAGGCTGCACAAGCCACACATGTATAAATCAAATCATAATATGACCACTTTAACTCCCAGTAGTTGCATTAATAATGATATATTTTGATGTTTTATATATGTTTCATATTATCCACTGATTATAATCCTGAAATAATCTCTATTTAGTGACTCAGTGGCCTAGTGGTTATAGAGTGTCCGCCCTGAGAATGGTTGGTTGTGAGTTCAATAGTGAATAACATTGAAACTATAATAGTTAGACAAAAACGAGTCATACCAAACACTATAAAAATGAGACCCATTACCTCCCTATTTGGCACTCAGCATCAAGGGTTGGAATAAGGGGTTAAATCACCAAAAATGATTCCCGGGCGCGTCACTGCGGCTGCACACTGCTCCCTCACCTCCCAGGGGGTGATCAAGGGGATGGGTCAAATGCAGAGGACAAATTTCACCACACCTAGTGTGTGTGTGACAATCATTGGTACTTTAACTTTAACTTAATATGAAGTAAATATATAAAATCATATTTAAGTGAAAAATGACAGGTTATATCAGTGGTTCTCAAATGGGGGTACGCGTACCCCTGGGGGTACTTGAAGGTATGCCAAGAGGTACGTGAGATTTTTCAAATTATTCTAAAAATAGTAACAATTCAGAAATCCTTTATAAATATATGTATTGAACAATACTTCAACAAAATATAAATGTAAGTTCATAAACTGTGAAAAAAAAAATGCAACAATGCAATATTCAGAGTTGACAGCTAGATTTTTTTGTGGACATGTTCCATAAATATTGATGTTAAAGATTTTTTTTTTGGTGACGAAATGTTTAGAATTAAGTTCATGAATCCAGATGGATCTCTATTACAATCCCCAAAGAGGGCACTTTAAGTTGATGATTACTTCTGTGTGTAGAAATCTTTATTTATAATTGAATCACTTGTTTATTTTTCAACAAGTTTATAGTTACTTTTATATCTTCTTTTCCAAATAGTTCAAGAAAGACCACTACAAATGAGCAATATTTTGCACTGTTATACAATTTAATACATCAGAAACTGATGACATAGTGCTGTAATTTACTTCTTTATCTCTTTTTTTCAACCAAAAATGCTTTGCTCTGATTAGCGGGTACTTGAATTAAAACAATGTTCACAGGGGGTACATCACTGAAAAAAGGTTGAGAACCACTCGGTTATATAATGATTTAAATTTTCATATAACTTTTTATTTTCTAAAGAAAACCAAATTATTTAGGGAGTGAGTCAAAAATATGATTAAAACCATTGTTTTTTTGTTGTTTTTTAAAACAGATTTCAACCTAATTCATGCATTACTGATAGTTTTCTTCGTGCATGTTAAAGTACCAACTGGGTTTGGGGTGGGATGGGGGGACCTTTAAACTCAGAATTGGCGCTGCGCCCCTGCGTGAAAGACATGAAGTTGTGTCGAAAAGATACCTGCTGAGTTGGGCCAGAAGGAAACGCGCATATGTGGGTTCTGGTCGATGCCGGACGCGTCTGGCCACTGCAAGCCGACTCGGTAGGGCTGGAACGTCTGTCCGAAGTACTGCAAACAAGCCGGTACTGGCACCGGAACCGCTGACCTCGCCTGTGTAACGTCCACGCAGAATCCGAAACGGGTCACGTCACGCAGGTCCGGTGCTAAGCGAAATCCGGCGGGGGTGTGGCGTCCGAGTTCCGAGGAGAGGATGCGCGCGATGCTAAAGTCCGACACTTTGCTCTGCTCCATGGTGACTTCGACAATTCAACACAAAGTTCTCTCTCGGATGCTGTAGCAAGCTGGAGTCCATCTTTAAAGACGAGGAGTGCCGTCATCAAACACCTGGAATATGTTTGATATGCTAATCAGCTGCTTTTCAACTCGCACTTATCGATAGTAACTCTTCGTCGAAACCTTCACCGGAAACACAACTGTTGGTTTCACTGCAATTGTTCGTCATGTCGGAATAAAATGATAATAAACATGAATGCTTTGTGTGTTAACTGCAGTGTTACACTCACTGAATCATTCATAACATAGCGTAATAAAAATGACAGGAGTGACCGTATAGTGAGTGCAGTGACACTAAAATTCCAGCAGATGTCGCCAAACTACAATAAATCCAACTCTTATTTTAATTTGATTATTAAACGTTTCTGTCAATAAATACTCCAACATTTACTTATTTACTAATTCATATACACGCTTTTTTTTTTTTACCTTTTATGTTGCGTTTTAACACCCTGTAATCGTTAATTGTCCTTTATCTCTGCAGAAGCTGCTCTTTGACAGTTTTTCTTGGCCCATTTTATTTATTTATTTGGTATTTTGGTAACACCTTTTTGCCTTTATGTTTGCTAGTTCGTGCAGGATGACTAATCGATCATAACACATGTTTATTTTAGCAAATATCAAATATAATAATGTAGCAAATATATGAATATATCAATCAATCATCCTTTAGAATTGTTTTGGGATTAAAATTAAATAATAAACCCAGAGTGTTTCCTATAGTAAATATTAAATAGAATAATAGAGTACATATAATAATATAGAAATATAAATCATTATTTAGATTTTTTTTGGGGATTAAAATTAAATATTAAACGCAGAGTGCACGGGGGCGGGGGCGGGGACTATTCATTTTATTTTACGTTTTAACACAATTTAATCTCTTATTGTCCTTTATCTCTGCAGAAGCTGCTCTTTGACAATTTTTTTGGACCATTTTATTTATTTCTGGGGTATTTTGGTAACACCTTTTTGCCTTTATGTTCGCTAGTTCGTGCAGAATGACAAATCGATCATGACACATGTTTATTATAGTAAACATCATTAATGTAGTAATTATATTAATATAGTGAATATAAATCATTCTTTAGAATTTTTTTTGGATCAAAATTAAATAATAAACCCAGACTTTTTATTATAGTTAATATTAAATATAATAATAGAGTAAATATAATAATATAGTAAATATAAATCATTCTTTAGAATTCTTTTTTTGGGATTAAAATTAATATTAAACCCAAAGGGGTGGGGGGTTGGTGGGTGATTTTTTCAACATTACGTAATTATTTTTAAAACGAAATCATTGATAAAGACATGAAAAATAGAAAACATACTTTTGTCACAATAAATCACGTTTTAGTACCAATTAAGTCCGCTTCGATTTCATTGATTGCAAATAAACTAATTAAACATGAAAAGCAACAAGTTGAGTGTCTAGAGATTGGGGATCAATAGTATCGACGTAACAATCAGCGTTTAAATTCCTTTGATGTACCGACATGAAAGGACTCGTTAAAAAAAGCACACACTCGTGTTCAATGTTGACGTCGAGATGACGTCACGATTTTACAAAGATCAAAAGACTAAAACGGACTGATTTTATTTTGATGAATATTGATGACGAACAAGCTCTGGTTAATCTTCATCTTGTTTATGGTTGCGTCATTTACGTCATGACCTACTTTCAGCACGTGCATGTCTCCCATCTGACCGCCAGGGGGCTCTACTGACCGCAATCATTGTCTTTTGAATACAACAAACTTCAAAGTCTCAGGATTCTTGCGTGTGAATGCTGAAAAGCCGAACTGAAATGTTAACAGTTAGCACGCTAGCCAGAAAGCGTGGGGTAACAAAAACTAACAGCTTGCATCAAGTACCAAAATATATAACTTTAAGGTGTATACCATGAATTGATTAACGTGGGCCCCGACTTAAACATTTTGAAAAACTTATCGGGGTGTTTGCATTCAGTGGTCAATTGTACGGAATATAGACTGTACTGTGCAATTTACTATTAAAAGTTTCAATCAGTTTCAGTACGTTCAAAAATATTCAAAGTTAACATGCTAACAGTAAACATGTGTCAAGTACCAAGATATACGACTGTGAGGTGTATATCTAAAATAAATTCTAAAAAAAAATAGCATACTAATTTTAACATGCTTACATGCTAACCATTAACATCTGTCAAGAACCAAACTATCACAATCTGAGGTGTATACCTGTGAAATTAGCTAAAAAGCTATAATGCTAATTTTAACAGGCTAACCATAACATCTGTTAAGTATCAAAAAAGCACCATGTATACCTGCAAAAGTAGCTAAAAAGCTAGCATGCTAGTGCCAACATGCTAACAGTTAGCATGGGCCAAATTTAAAAATATATGAAACTAATAAAAATAGCTTAAAAAAAGTTTGTATGCTAATTAGAACATGCTTAAATGCTAACCAATAAAATCCATCTAGAACCAAAATTTCACAATCTGAGGTGTATACCTGCAAAATTAGCTAAAAAGCTATCATGCTAATTTTAACATACTTAAATGCTAACCATAACATCAGTTGAGTATCAAAAAGCAACACGCATACCTGTAAAATTAGCTAAAAAGCTAGCATGCGAGCGCCAACATGCTAACAGTTGGCATTGGCCAAGTTTAAAAATATATGAAACCAGTAAAAATAGATTAAAAAAAGCTAGCATGATAATTTTATCATGCATACATGCTAACCATTAACACCTGTCTAGAACCGAAATATCACAATCTCAGGTGTTTACCTGCGAAATTAGCTAAAAAGCTAGCTTGCTAATTTTAACGTGCCTAAATGCTAACCATTAACATCTGTTAAGTACTAAAATTATATCATGTATACCTGCAAAAGTAGCTAAAAGCTAGCATGCGAGCGCCAACATGCTAACAGTTAGCATTTGACAAGTTTAAAATTATATGAAACCAGTAAAAGTAGCTAAAAAATAAAACTAGCATACTAATTTTAACATGATTACATGCTTACCATTAAAACGTCTTGAACCAAAATATTACAATCTGAGGCGTATACCTGCGAAATTAGCTAAAAAGCTAGCATGCTAGTTTTAACATGCTTGAATGCTACCATTAACATCTGTTTAGTAACAAAATTATACCGTGTATGCCTGCAAAATTAGCTAAAAAGCTAGCATGCTAGCACCAACATGCTCACCGTTAGCATGGGCCAAGTTTAAAAATATATGAAACAAGTAAAAAATATCTTAAAAAAGCTTGCATGCTAATTTTGTTTTGTGTACATGCTAACTTTTTACACCTGTCTAGAACCGAAATATCACAATCTGAGGTGTCTACCTGCGAAATTAACTAAAAATCTACCATGCTAATTTTAACGTGCTTGAATGCTTACCATTAACATCTGTTAAGTACCAAAATATCACCATGTATACCTGAAAATGTAGCTAAAAAGCTAGCATGCTAGCACCAACTGTTAGCATGGGCCAAGTTTAAAAATATATTAAACCAGTAAAAATAGCTTAAAAAAAAGCTAGCATGCTAATTTTGTCATGCATACATGCTAACCATTAACACCGGTCTATAACCGAAATATCACAATCTGAGGTGTATACCTGCGAAATTAGCTAAAAGCTTGCATGGTAATTTTAACGTGGTTAAATGCTAACCATTAAAATCTGTTCAGTACCAAAATATCACCGAAATATGCGAAATTAGCTAAAAATCTAGCATGGTAATTTTAACGTGCTTAAATGTTTACCATTAACATCTGTTTAGTACCGAAATATCCCCGTGTATACTTGCAAAATTTGCGAAAAACGCCAACATGCTAACAGTTAGCATATGTCAAGTACCACAAGATAATGTTATCGTGCTAGCAATTGACTAACATTCGCAAGGAGCATTTTGACTTTGTAATATTTGAAATTCGTATAAAAAAATGGCTATTAGTTTTAATTGGGCAAACATGTATGTAAAATATATTTACAATTCATGGTAATAGTGGGACAAAATAAAATAGGTAGCACGCCAAACATTTAGAAAGTGAAATAGTTTGATTTGGATTAAAATGTTGGAGAAGAAAGTGGATGAAAAACCGGATGGAATAATGGAACACCACAATCAGCCAGCATAGTTAGCATGACGAGAGGGAGGGAATCGAACCTGTGACCTTTCAGCAACCTCACCGAGCCACAAGTTCACCGGACCTCCAAACCGCATCGCACAATAAACTTCGAGCTCTCTTAATAAACGTATTTTAGTTGCTAAAAAATTTTACAAATCGAAAAAGTCCCTTTCTAGTCCAGTAAAGTGCGACCCCGGGGCCATTTTTCACTGGCCTGCAGGACATTGTAAAAAAAGTATTTAACACAAAAACCTAGAAGAAAAACAGCACAAAGGCACAATGTAAAGACAAAAATGGAAATGTTGGTACTAATAACCCATAATTAGACACATGTCTTGAAAATATACAATTGTTTATTGTTGTTGATTGGACATGACTGAGATATTTTCCTCTCTCCTCTTCTTTACTATATAAACAATAAACAATAATTTATTATTATATATTTTTATTTTCTAACTGTTTATTTTTGTCAGTAAATGGTCACACTTTACCCTTGCACACCTTTTGTTTTTGTTTTATGTTCCTCACGTCTTATTATCCCTCTCACTTCCTTAATTTCTGTGCAGTAGGAATCATTAATCATAAAAAAATGACAATTTCATAGCTAGAGGATAAAAAACTGTTTACGAACTTTTATAAACATCACAAAATCCATTTAGACATGAAACAACACCCTTTAGTCGACTTTACACTCCTTTAATTCAATATAATGCTTTTTGCGGCTGAGGCAAAATACTGAACAGTGCACTCTGGTTGATTTGGCGCTCTCTAGTGGCCATCACTACAGTAATATTGATGTTTACTTTATTAAAAGGCTTAATTTAGGACAAACAAGTGTAAAATATGCAGAAAAAACGATATATATATATATATATATATATATATATATATGTATATATATATTGGGGTGTGGGAAAAAATCAATTCGAATGCGAATCGCAATTCTCACGTTGTGCGATTCAAAATCGATTCTCATTTTTTTTTAAATTGATTTTTTAAATTTAATTTAATTTTCTATTTTTTTTATCAATCCAACAAACCACTACACAGCAATACCATAACAATGCAATTCAATTCCAAAACCAAACCTGACCCAGCAAACTCCGAACTGCAATAAACAGAGCAATTGAGAAGAGACACAAACATGACACAGAACAAACCAAAAGTAGTGAAACAAAAATGAATATTATCAACAACAGTATCAATATTAGTTATAATTTAAGCATGGCAGTGATTAAAAATCCCTCATTGACATTATCATTAGACATTTATAAAATAAAATAAAAAAGAACTATAGTGTCACAGTGGCTTACACTTGCATCGCATCTCATAAGCTTGACAACACACTGTGTCCAATGTTTTCACAAAGATAAAATAAGTCATATTTTTGGTTCGTTTAATAGTTAAATCTAATTTACATTATTGCAATCAGTTGATAAAACATTGTCCTTTACAATTATAACATATTTTTTACAAAAATCTACTACTCTGCTAGCATGTCAGCAGACTGGAGTAGATCCTGCTGAATGAATACAGAATCGTTTTGAATCGGAAAAATATCGTTTTTGAATAGAAAAAAATCGATATATTATTGAATCGCGACCCCAAGAATCGATATTGAATCGAATCATGGGACACCCAAAGATTTGCAGCCCTAATATACATATATATATATATATATATATATATATATATATATATATATATATATATATATATATATATATATATATATATATATATATATATATATATAAATATATATATATATATATATACACATACCATATATACTTTTTAATTATTATATATTTTTTGAAGCGCAATGTGTATAGTGTTTTTTTAGTATTATACAAAATTATATATATGCATATATATATATATATACATATATACACATTTATATTTTTATATATATGTGTATATATATACATATATGCATATATGTGTGTATTGCATTTTTTAATCTATTACAAATTATATAAATGTATATATATATATATATTCATATATACTCATATATTATTTTTTATTAATTTGTTTTTTTAAGTGCAATGTGTGTAATGTTGTTTTAGTCTCTTACATAATTTTATATATATATATATATATATATATATATATATATATATATATATGTATATATATATATATACTTTATATATATGAATTGTATTTTTTAATCTCTTACAAATTATATAAATGTTTATGTATGTGTATATATATATATATATATATATATGTATATATATATATATATATTTATATATATATTTATATATATATATATATATACATATATATATACACATACATAAACATTGTAGCTGAGATAGGCACCAACCAGCGCCCCCCGCGACCAAAAGGGAATAAGCGGTAGAAAATGGATGGATGAATGGAGATGACGACTTGTCCAGGGTGTACGCCGCCTTCCGCCTGACTGTAGCTGAGATAGGCTCCAGCATCCCCCGCGACCCCGAACGGGACAAGCGGTAGAAAAAAAAAAAATAAAAAAAAAAAAAAGAAAAAAAAAAAAATATATATATATATATATATATATATATATATATATATATATATTATATATACATATATGTATAAAATGGCTTTTGCCTCTTATAATATAAATAAAAAACATGTATATAAATATATATCATATTATAACATATCATTATATTATATAATTCATTTATATTATATTGAAAAAAATATTGGGGATAGGTTGATTGGCAACACTAAATGGTCCCTAGTGTGTGAATGTGAGTGTGAATGTGATGTCTGTCTATCTGTGTTGGCCCTGCGATGAGGTGGCGACTTGTCCAGTATGTACACCGCCTACCGCCCAAATGCAGCTGAGATAGACTCCAGCACTCCCCGCGACCCCGTAAGGGACATGCGGTAGGAAATGGATAGACGGATGGCTATTAAAAACATGAATTTGTTGTTCAGAAATATTGTATAAAAAGTATGAACACCCTCGCTCTTGTCAGACACGCACACACACACACACACACACACACACACACACACACACACACTTGAACAAAAGAGATGGTAGGGGGTTCAATGGAGCAGCAGATGGGGGTTCAAAAAGAGTATCTCCAAGCTGATTGGTCATTTAGTGGGCAGGGGACGTTGTGATTGGCTGACCAGGAGAACAATAGGACTGTTATTGGCTGACAGGAGGACAATGGACGTGTCATTGGTCACTTTTAGACCACAAAGGGAGGTTTGAGCGCCCGGAAAGAGGTGACAGGTCAGTGTGTGTGTGTCCGCTAAGTTATTAGAGCCAAATATTAATCAATAACCAAGGCAGGGCGTCCCAGAGTAACCATGAAGAACAAACATGCAAACATAGTGACTTACAAATATGCAAATGAGGTGCTGATCTGTCCGCTGATGTCCGAACTCCACACTTTCTGTTTCCCTACCATCAACTAACTCAAGAGAAACCGAAAGTTGCACAGGTCCGCCATTACACTATTCCCTCCTGGTATTTTATGGTCGACTTATTTGTTGTTAAGTACATGACTGAGACGTGTGCGGTGATGACTTATTTTGAGTGAGCTATTAAAATCATTGCATGTGTGTTAGTGTCGCCAAACAACAAACGGGAGGTGGCAAAATATATGCGAGGCTAACTAGGTCACGCTTGGCACACAGAAGTTGACCCGTGAGCAGTTTCAGGTGTGCAGTGGTTGGGGGGGCGTGTCAGGTTAGGGGGGCGTGGCCACCAGACAACCTGCAGCAGGTAGGTTCAAGTTACCTTCAGTGTGGCTCAGGCAATGTGCACACCCAACGTCTGTCTCTCGGCTGGTGCGATTTCCTGTGGTTTTAAAGCAGTTCATCGCCCATGACGTCACCTGTCGGCAGGTAAGGCCATCACATGCTCCTTGATTACAACGGAGCCCCTCGTTAAAGGTCGAAGGTTAGCTTTCTGCTCTGTTTGTTTACTTTCCTCGTCACCTGAGCCTGACGTCGCCCGCTTGTGTCGCTTTAAGTACACGTTAAGGCCCATTATTGACGCCACTCAAAAACCGGTTTGTGTGAGTGTGTCACGGCAGTGCTTCCCCAGGTCAGGACCTTTAGAAGGTGCTGTGTGTGTGTGTGTGTGTGTGTGTGTGTGTGTGTGTGAGAGAGACCCTGCGTTATCATGACAGGTGTCACTCTGCTGGTCAAGCTACAGTAAGCAAGCTATGACCAACATGCAGAATTTTAATTACATTAAGTGGATCAAAGACGCCAAAAGCCACCCGATGTAGGTCAATAAAAACATCCACATCTCATCTCCTTAATAATAAAGTCACTTTATGTTTTACAACCAGACGAGGGTCAGTTAAAAAATGTAATTAGACACTACTGGTGTAAGCCAGGGGTGACCAGACTGACACAACAAAGGCCATTTTGGGAGTTTTCATCTTGAAAACCGGTACAATATCCATCCATCCATCCATTTTCTACCGCTTGTCCCTTTTGGGGCCACGAGGGGTGCTGGAGTGTATCTCAGCTGCATTCGGGCAGAAGGCGTGGTATACCCTGGACAAGTCGCCACCTCATCGCAGAGCCAACAAAGACACCGTATTTCCTTGAATTTCCGCCGGGGCGCTAATTAATTGAAAACCTCTTCTCACTCCTGCGCTTACCAAAGGCATGTGGTAAAAGTAAGCATGCGCTAATTATTTTAAAACCTCTTCTCACTCCGGCACTTACCAAAGGCATGCAGTAAAAATTTGAGTGTGATGTAAGCTTGGACCTTAAATTCTTCTGAATAGCTCTTAATCTTCTTCCCTTTATGCGATTTCAAATTACCAGTATTGAAATCAGCCTCCTCCATTTTGAATATGATGACAGGGGAAGTGTCAGTCGTGATGTCACGAGTTTGACTAGGCGGTAATACTAAGCATGCGCTAATTATTTTACGAAGCGAGTTCGACCCGGCAGTAATTCAAGGCAGGCGCATACTATACGCCCTGCAGCAATTCAAGGAACTACGGTAGACAGACAATATTCACACACTAGGGACCATTTAGTGTTGCCAATCAACCTATCCCCAGGTGCATGTTATTGAAAAAAAAAAATAGTTCGCATGCTAGCCAGATAGCATCAAGTAACAAAATATATGAGCAGAATGAGATAAAAAAAAGTTAACAGTATTATGCCAACATGCTTTACAGTTAGCGTTAGTGAAATACCAAAACATATGACACTGAAGTGTATATCTGCTAAATTAGATCAATCAATCAATCAATCAATGTTTATTTATATAGCCCCAAATCACAAATGTCTCAAAGGACTGCACAAATCATTACGACTACAACATCCTCGGAAGAACCCACAAAAGGGCAAGGAAAACTCACACCCAGTGGGCAGGGAGAATTCACATCCAGTGGGACGCCAGTGACAATGCTGACTATGAGAAACCTTGGAGAGGACCTCAGATGTGGGCAACCCCCCCCCCTCTAGGGGACCGAAAGCAATGGATGTCGAGCGGGTCTAACATGATACTGTGAAAGTTCAATCCATAGTGGCTCCAACACAGCCGCGAGAGTTCAGTTCAAGCGGATCCAAGACAGCAGCGAGAGTCCCGTCCACAGGAAACCATCTCAAGCGGATCAGCAGCGTAGAGATGTCCCCAACCGATACAGGCGAGCGGTCCATCCTGGGTCCCGATGAGCGGTCCATCCTGGGTCTCGACTCTGGACAGCCAGTACTTCATCCATGGTCATCGGACCGGACCCCCTCCACAAGGGACGGGGGGACATAGGAGAAAGAAAAGAAGCGGCAGATCAACTGGTCTAAAAAGGAGGTCTATTTAAAGGCTAGAGTATACAGATGAGTTTTAAGGTGAGACTTAAATGCTTCTACTGAGGTAGCATCTCGAACTGTTACCGGGAGGGCATTCCAGAGTACTGGAGCCCGAATGGAAAACGCTCTATAGCCCGCAGACTTTTTTTGGGCTCTAGGAATCACTAATAAGCCGGAGTCTTTTGAACGCAGATTTCTTGCCGGGACATATGGTACAATACAATCGGCAAGATAGGCTGGAGCTAGACCGTGTAGTATTTTATACGTAAGTAGTAAAACTTTAAAGTCACATCTTAAGTGCACAGGAAGCCAGTGCAGGTGAGCCAGTACAGGCGTAATATGATCAAACTTTCTTGTTCTTGTCAAAAGTCTAGCAGCCGCATTTTGTACCAACTGTAATCTTTTAATGCTAGACATGGGGAGACCCGAAAATAATACGTTACAGTAATCGAGACGAGACGTAACAAACGCATGGATAATGATCTCGGCGTCTTTAGTGGACAGAATGGAGCGAATTTTAGCGATATTACGGAGATGAAAGAAGGCCGTTTTAGTAACTCTTTTAATGTGTGACTCAAAGGAGAGAGTTGGGTCGAAGATAACAACCAGATTTTTTACAGAGTCACCTTGTTTTATTATTTGGTTGTCAAATGTTAAAGTTGTATTATAAAATAGAGGTCGGTGTCTAGCAGGACCGATAATCAGCATTTCCGTTTTTTTGGCATTAAGTTGCAAAAAGTTAGTGGACATCCATTGTTTAATTTCATTAAGACACGCTTCCAACTGACTACAGTCCGACGTGTTGGTCAGCTTTAGGGGCATGTAGAGTTGGGTGTCATCAGCATAACAGTGAAAGTTAATACCGTATTTGCGTATGACGTCACCCAGCGGCAGCATGTAGATGCTGAAGAGTACAGGGCCAAGGACCGAACCCTGGGGAACTCCACATGTTACCTTAACATAGTCCGAGGTCACACTGTTATGGGAGACGCACTGCATCCTATCAGTAAGATAAGAGTTGAGCCATGACAGGGCTGAGTCTGACATACCAATTCGTATTTTGATACGCTCTAATAAAATATTATGATCGACGGTATCGAAAGCAGCGCTAAGATCGAGGAGCAGCAACATAGATGACGCATCAGAGTCCATCGTTAGCAATAGATCATTAGTCAATTTTGCGAGGGCTGTCTCAGTCGAGTGATTTGCCCTGAAACCGGATTGAAAGGTTTCACATAGATTGTTAAACGCTAAGTGTTCATTTAGCTGCTCTGCAACAACTTTTTCGAGGATTTTCGAAATAAAGGGAAGGTGAGACACCGGTCGGTAGTTTACCATGAGGTCAGGATCGAGGTTAGGTCTTTTAAGGAGAGGATGAATAACCGCTTTTTTGAATGCAACGGGAACAGTGCCCGAGGAAAGTGATAAGTTTATAATATTTAGCACTGATAGACCTAATAATACAAAAAGCTCCTTGATAAGTTTCCCAGGAAGTGGGTCAAGTAAACATGTTGTTTGTTTTATTCCATTTACACGTTGTAACAATCCTTCTAATGTTATTTCATCAAAAGGAGCGAAACTATTTTGGATATTTGCAGTATCCGCCGTATATACAGTCGTATCTGTGTTACTATAACCCCGTTGTAGGTGGGACGCATTGTCTTTAATCTCCTTTCTAATAAGTTAAATTTTCTTATTAAAGAACTTCA
Source organism: Nerophis ophidion (assembly GCF_033978795.1). Lineage (NCBI taxonomy): Eukaryota > Metazoa > Chordata > Actinopteri > Syngnathiformes > Syngnathidae > Nerophis > Nerophis ophidion. Next base: position 23,627,848 of record NC_084628.1, read on the forward strand.
TAAAGTCATCTGCCGAATGGGTGGAGCTACTGGAAGGAGTCCCTTGTTGGGTTAGCGATGCTACTGTACTAAACAAAAATTTTGGATCGTTTTTATTAATGCGGATGAGATTTGAGTAATAATTAGTTTTAGCTAAGGTAAGCATGCGTTTATAAGTTATTAAACTATCACTCCATGCTTGATGGTGCACCTCAAGTTTAGTCGTGCGCCATTTGCGTTCCAGCTTTCTACATAATTTCTGAGCTCTAGTTTCTTCAGTAAACCATGCCGTACGCCTTTTTGGAGCCTTTTTTAACTTCAGCGGTGCTATACTATCAATGGTTTCGCGCAGGGCGTTGTTAAAGTTGTTAGTGAGGTTATCAATAGAGCCCACATACTTTGGGAACGGTGCCATTACCGAGGGCAGTAGGTCCGCAAGAGTCGTCGTTGTGGCAGCATTAATGTTGCGGCTGCTATAGCAGTTATTATTATTATTAGCTTGCCGAACATGAGTCTGAACTTCGAATTTTATAAGGTAATGATCGGACATTACTTTAGTATACGGGAGTATCATAACTTTGGAAACGGTGATACCTCTGACAAGCACTAGGTCTATCGTATTACCGCTGCGATGCGTCGGTTCATTTATTATTTGTGTAAGACCACAGCTATCAATTATAGTCTGGAGCGCCACGCACGGTGGGTCCAATGGGGTATTCATATGGATATTAAAGTCCCCCATTATAATTATATTATCGGCGTGCGTCACTAGATCAGCAACAAACTCTGAGAATTCACTAATAAAGTCCGAATAGGGCCCTGGGGGGCGGTAGATAACGGCCAGGCACAGAGGCAGAGGTGTGGCAGACTTCATAGAAAGCACCTCAAACGATTTATATTTATTATTTAAGTTAGGACTAAAGTTAAAGTTTTCGTTGTATATTAGTGCGACACCCCCTCCCCTTTTGAGGTGACGGGCAATATGCGCATTCGTATAGTTAGGAGGGAATGCCTCATTTATCGCAAAAAAGTCGTCTGGTTTAAGCCAGGTTTCGCTAAGACCGATGACGTTAAGGTTGTTGTCTCTAATGACCTCATTGACTAATAACGTTTTGGGAGACAAAGATCTGATGTTTAGAAAGCCCATATTATAGGTAGTGGGCTGTTTTAAGGAGTTGTTGATAAAATTATCCGTAGTAGCAATATTAATAATGTTGCGTTTATTATGCGCAGTGTACTTAAAATAATTGCGACCATATCTAGGAATTGATATGACGGGAATTTTCAGATTGTCTACTTGGCGCTGCGATAAACTGAACGCATCATAATTTGCCACCTCAGTAGAACGCATGTCTAACTCTGACGTAGTCATAGACACAGTAGAAAAAACATTTTGTGAGTTGTGTATTATTCTACGAAAATTGCTATGTGTAAAGGGATCATCCAGCCTGGCGCTGGCTAGTTCTAGCTTAACTGACTCCATACCCAGGCTAGCAGGCTCTGTAATTGCCTGCGACCGGGCTTGCTCTAGTGCAGTTAGTCAAATGTGGCTCAATGCGAAGTCTAACATATTAATGTTAGCATGCTAAAAAAGTATATATATATATATATATATATATATATATATATATATATATATATATATATATATAATATATTATACTACACTACTCTGGGGTGTGTACTTGGGAAAAATGTGTTAAATCAATATTTACATAATTAGCTAAAAAAGAAAGCTAGCATGCCATCAGGTATCATTCATCAAGTAACAATATTTGACACAGATATGTGTACATTAGCTTAAAAAAAGCTAGCATATAAATGTCAGCATGCTACAGTGATAACTGTAACATGCTTCGAGTACCAAAATATACTACTCTGTGGTGTGTACCTGGAAAAATGTGTTGAAAATGTTAGCACACACCAAGTATGAAAATGACTGGGGTGTACATTTATAAAATGAGCTTAAAAAAAAAAAGTTAGCATGCTAACAGGTATCATTCGTCAAGTAACAATATTTCACACAGATATGTGTATATTAGCTGTTAATTTAGCTTAAAAAGCTAGCATATTAATTTTAGCATGCTATAGTGCTAACTGTAACATGCATCAAGTACCAAAATATACTACTCTGTGGTGTTTACCTGGAAAAATGTGTTGAAAATGTTAGCGTGCATCAAGTATGAAAATTACTAGGGTTTACATTTTATAAAATTAACTTTAAAAAAAAAAACTAGCATGCTAACAGGTATCATTCATCCAGTAGCCATATTTGACACCAATGTGTACATTAGCTTGAAAAAAAGCTATCATATTAATGTTAACATGCTACAGTGCTAACTGTAACATGCATCAAGTACCAAAATATACTACTCTTTGGTGTTTACCTCGAAAAATGTGTTGAAAATGTTAGCATGCATCAATGAAAATGACTGGGGTGTACATTTAAAAATGAGCTTAAAAAAAAAGCTAGCATGCTAACAGGCATCATTGGTCAAGTAACACAATATTTGACGTAAGGTTACGCTGAGGCTACCTGCATGGTAATGTTACCTGCTAATTTAGCTAAAAAAAAGCTAGAATGGTTAATGTTAGCATGCTACAGTACTAACTGTAGCATGCTAACATTAACATCAAATACCAAAATATACAACTGTAGGGTGTGTACGTGGAAAAATGTGTTGAAAATTTTAGCATGTATCAAGTAGGAAAATGACTGAGGTGTATGTTTACAAAATTAGCTAAAAAAAACGAAAACAAGAAGCAGGTATCATTTAAGTAACACAATATTTGACGCTGAGGTGAATACAGTACCTGTTAAATTTGCTTAAAAAAATAGCAAGCTAATTTCAGCATTCTAAAATGCTAACGGTAGCTTGTGTCAAATAACAGAAAATATGAATCTGAGGTGTGTACATGAAAAAGGTGTTTAAAATGCTCGCATGCTAACGTTAGCAAGCATAGAGTACCAAAATATTGCAGAGGTGCATTTCTCCACAATTAGCTAAAAAAAAAAAAAAGAAAGCCAGCATACTAACAGGTATGCTGAGGTTTATACCTGCTAAATTAGCTATATAGCTAGCATGCTAATATTAGAATGCTACCAATTGCTTACAAACGTGGCTCGGAGTGACGAATGAAGAATCCTTTCGAGCAGAACGCTATGGACGGTTTTACTTCCCGTTTAAGGCGTCAAAACAGGAAGTGCACTTGCATTGAGCAAACCTGTCCAAAAGATGGGGCCATAGCACAAACACTGCATCAAAACTATTGAACACAAAACATATATATGTATATATAATTTGTAAGAGATTAAAAAAAACATTGTACACATTGCACTTCAAAAAGAAAGAAAAAAAAAAATATATATATATATATATATATATATATTTTTTTTTCTTTTTGAAGTGCAATGTGTACAATGTTTTTTTAATCTCTTACAAATTATATATGTGTATATATATATATATATATAATTTGTAAGAGATTAAAAAAACATTGTATATATATATATATATACTGTATATATATATATATATATAGGACCACAGTGCGTATCGCATGACCATGTCACCTGACCTTCACGCTCGCGCCAGGTGACCCACCATCAGTTGCCGCGGCAACAAGTTCTCACTTTTCAGCGGAGTCGTTGTGCCGACCTGAGACAGGAAGCGAGGAAAGGCTGGTACAGCGCCACCTCGAGGCCGCCGGCCAAGCTTACGTAGAGCGGCGCCATCTGCAGGCTAACATCTCCTCTGGCGGCCGTAAGGACACAAAGTTATGATGTCATAAAAAAGCTTTAATTAACATGGATGCTGGACCTGGCTGGTCCAGACAAGACCCGAAGAGACCACACTAGATCTACTTCTAACTAGATTACTGGTTAGTCCTGACAGGACTCGACCAGATTTACAAACCCCGTTTCCATATGAGTAGAGAAATTGTGTTAGATATAAATATAAACGGACTACAATGATTTGCAAATAATTTTCAACCCGTATTCAGTTGAATATGCTACAAAGACAACATATTTGATGTTCAAACTGATAAACATATATATTTTTGCAAATAATCATTAACTTTAGAATTTCATGCCAGCAACACGTTGGGAAAGGTTGCACTAAATACTGATAAAGTTGAGGAATGCTCCTCAAACATTTATTTGGAACATCCCCCAGGTGTGCAGGCTAATTGGGAACAGGTGGGTGCCATAATTGGGTATAAAAGCAGCTTCCATGAAATGCTAAGTAATTCACAAACAAGGATGGGGTGAGGGTCACCACTTTGTAAGCAAATTGTCCAACAGTTTTAGAACAACATTTCTCAACGAGCTATTGCAAGGAATTCAGGGATTTTATCATCTACGGTCCGTAAAATCATCAAAAGGTTCAGAGAATCTGGAGAAATCACTGCACGTAAGCGATGATATTACAGACCTTTGATCCCTCAGGCGGTACTGCATCAAAAACCGACATCAGTGTGTAAAGGATATCACCACATGGGCTCAGGAACACTTCATAAAACCACTGTCAGTAACTACAGTTTGTCGCTACATCTTAAAGTGCAAGTTAAAACTCTACTATGCAAAGCCAAATCCATTTATCAACAGCACCCAAAAACGCCGCCCGCTTCACTGGGCCGGAGCTAAACTAAGATGGACTGATGCAAAGTGGAAAAGTGTCCGGTGGTCTGACGAGTCCACATTTCTAATTATATTTGGAAACTGGACGTGGTGTCCTCCGGAACAAAGAGGAAAATAACCATCCGGATTGTTATAGGCGCAAAGTCCCAAAGCCAGCATCCGTGATGGTATGGGGGTGTATAAGTGCCCAAGGCATGGGTAACTTACACATCTGTGAAGGCACCATTAATGCTGAAAGGTACATACAGGTTTTGGAACAACATATGTTGCCATCCAAGCAACACTATCATGGACGCCCCTGCTTATTTCAGCAAGACAATGCCAAGCCACGTGTTACAACAGCGTGGCTTCGTAAAAAGAGTGCGGGTACTTTCCTGGGCCGCCTGCAGTCCAGACCTGTCTCCCATCGAAAATGTGTGGCGCATTATGAAGCGGAAAATACGGCAGCAGAGAATGGGAAAGAATTCCACTTTTAAAGCTTCAACAATGAGTTTTTTCAGTTCCCAAAAGTTTATTTAGTGTTGTTAAAAGAAAAGGTGATGTAACACAGTGGTGAACATGTCGTTTCCCTACTACTTTGGCACGTGTTGCAGCCATGAAATTCTAAGTTAATTATTATTTGCAAAAAAAAAAAAAGTTTATGAGTTTGAACAGCAAATATCTTGTCTTTGTAGTGTGTTCAACTGATTATGGGTTGAGAATTATTTGCAAATCATTGTATTTCGTTTATATTTACATCTAACACTTTTCCCCAACTCATATGGAAACGGGGTTTGTAACTATATTACACCGGACCTAACTAAACCCGAATGGACCACATTGCACTACACCAGACTAGGGTTGTCCTGATATCAATGATTTGGTACCGTTACTAAAATATTCTACTCTATTTCCTGAGTTTATAAACATAACATGAATTTTTTTTAAAGGAAAAATGATTTTGTGAGGATAAAAAATATCAATATTGTCATAGTAATATCGACTTTATACGCTTTTGTAATTGGTATTACAGTGGATATTAGGTGTAGATCTACCCATGGCGTTTGTTTACATTCAGGAGTGCTAGTTTGCTGTTAGCGGTTAGCTATCTTATCCTACGGTGTGTAGTGAAGCCTGTTTAGATATTCCTTGTAAGAAACTTACTTTTTATGGCCATGGAGACGATGATTAGTGATTTAGAAACAGCTAAAACACTGTGGATGAATGTTAGCCGCTAGCTAGCTAGCCATGTCTTAAATCACCTATTCCTGAGGGCGTTTCAGTGTTGTAACTTCACCTTTATTGTCAATTTTCAGGCCAAAATGTGTCAGTTCTCCCTTTTCTGTCTCCACACTGTGTCTGCTTGTAAGTACTCTGTGATTATGCGCTGCCGAACATGCTTTTCTGCTCGTAAAACCAGGAATGTCATGACATGACAACGCGCATAGTTACCAACCCTCCCGATTTTACCGGGAGACTCAGAAATTTCAGTGCCCCTCCCCAAAATCGCTCGCGGCAACCATTCTCCCGGACAACAATATTGGGGGCGTGCCTTAAAGGCACTGCCTTTAACGTCCTGTACAACCTGTCGTCACGTCCGCTTTTCAACCATACAAACAGTGTGCCGGCCCAGTCACATAATATATACGGATGTTACACACACACAGGTGAATGCAGGCATACTTGGTCAACAGCCATACAAGTCACACTAAGGGTGGCCGTAGAAAAACTTTAACACTGTTACAAATATGCGCCACATTGTGAACCCACACCAAACAAGAATGACAAACACATTTCGGGAGAACCTCCGCACCGTAATACAACATAAACACAACCGAACAAATACCCAGAACCTGTTGCAGCACTAACTCTTCCGGGATGCTACAATATACAACCCCACTACCACCAACATAATTTATACGGATGTTACACACACATATGTGAATGCAGGCATACTTGGTCAACAGCCATACAAGTCACACTGAGGGTGGCCATATAAACAACTTTAACACTGTTACAAATATGCCCCACACTGTGAACCCACACCAAACAAGAATGACAAACACATTTCGGGAGAACCTCCGCACCGTAATACAACATAAACACAACCGAACAAATACCCAGAACCCCTTGCAGCACTAACTCTTCCGGGATGCTACAATATACAACCCCACTACCACCAACACCCCCCCCCCCTCTCGCCATCTCCCGAATTCAGAGGTCTCAAGGTTGGCAAGTATGACGACTTGTCGTCATGCCCGTTTTAAAAAAGGGGAAAAAAATAAAATAAAGGACAATTGGCACTTTTCAAACAGCGTATTCTTGATTTACTAGTATCACGTTACTATACTAGTACCAGTCTACCGTACAACCCTAAACCAGACAAGACCTCACAGTCTGCGTGGACCTGCCAGGACCAGACTAGACCTGAATGGACTGCCGATGCTAAAGGAAAACTCGTTTAACAAGCAGGACATCCATACAAGTCTGAGCGCAGAGTCTCCCTGGGACTTCCAGGTGACGTTTGCGTGTGTGTCCAGGTCCACATAGCGCTGCAGTCTCCTGATGAGATCTGATCCGAGGTCAGCTAGAAGAGACGTGACGTCCTCGGCTCAGCCTGAAGGCTTTCAGGCCGTGTAATTCTTCTTATTTAAAATTCATATCTGCCGAGTCTGCTATTTGGGTCACCAGATGAACACCTCCAGACAAAAAGCTCTGCTGACACCTTGACAAACGTTAGTCCTCTTTGGTCTGATCCTAAAGTCCTCTGCCTTCCACATTGTTCTTTTTATTGGATGAGACTTTTTAGACTGATGGGTTTTTTTTGGAGCAACAACCTGGTTTTGAAGGACTTTTTTTTTTTTTTAAATCAAAGTTTTAATGGTTTTTTTGTGCCAACGGGTATCAGACCGGGACAAGAGAGGACACGTGGAGCTCCTCCGGGCCTGTCCTCGCCGTGATCACCTGATGTTCTGATGCCACGATTACAGCAACATCCCACTTGACCCGGGTTCAGCGTGAAAGACGAGAATAAATGTCGCATCTGTTACGCCTCCAATGCCACCGATTTGACTCGGCAGTCATGTGACACCATGAGAACTGTCTTCTTCCCGTCCTTTTCTGATCCTTCGCCTGCGTCTAACCTTTCCGCGCGTCACAAGAGAACTTCCCTCCTGGCCGAGGAGGACAGAGGACGTCTTTGTTCCCGTCCCGCTTCTCTTTTGTCATCGGGAGACAATGAAACTAAAGAATTGTTCGGGGTTTGTTTTGTTTTTCTTCGCTGAAAAAGTGCAGCAGCGGGCTCAGGTGTCATCGTGATGAAGATGACGCCCGGTCAAAGAGTGACATCGCGGACAGAAGGCACAAACATCACATCACAGGACAAGGGAGGTTTCGGAAAACCTCTGCCAAGGCTCAATCGTGACTGTGGACTCCTACCTGCTAGCTCGGCGGCTAACGTTAGAAAAACGGAGCGGGAAGATTGAGGAAAGCCGGAAAAAGGATGGCCGAAACATTAGTGGACTTTAGCTAGTCAGTAATGTTCCACTCCAGCCCTGCAGGTGGCGGTAACGCGCTTTACCGAGTGGCTGCAACGTGCCAAACAAGACAGAGACAAGAAGTGGTAGGAGTAGTTGTTGTAGTAGAACATGGTACTCAAGTAAGAGTACTGTTACCTTTTACCCATATTTGGTAGTTTTCTCCTTTTTCAAAGAACCAGAAAAGGCCATTTTGGTAGAACTTGTGTGTGACCGCTGAAAAGAAAAAGTGGAACTGAAATGCTAACAGCTAGCATGCTGCCCAGGTATCACCAGGTAGCAAAAAATAGGAGCAAAATAAGCTGAGAAATCTAGCATGCTAACAATAGCATGCCTACAGTTAGCATTGGTGAAATACCCAAAAATTACTAAGGTGTATATCTACTATAAAAACATGTTAAAATGCTAACTGTAACATGCGTCTAGTACCAAAATGTATTGCTGAGGTGTGTATCGGAAAAATTTAATCCAGCTAACGCTAGCATGCATCAAGTACCAAATATGCCTGAGGTGCAAACCTCCAAAACTAACTTAAAATTAAAGTACCAAAATATGACCGTAAACCTAAAAAATGTACTTGATAAAACAGCTAGTATGCTAACGTCAATCATACGTCAAGTACCAAAAATAGAAAAGCAAAAGCTGAACTGGTAACAAAAAAAAAGGAGCAAAATGAGTTAAGAAAGCTAGCATGCTAACAATAGGATTGGTGAAATACCAAAAAATGATTAAGGTGTATACCTGCTATAAAAACATGTCTTAAAATGCTAACTGTAACATGCGTCTAGTACCAAAATATATTACTGAGGTGTGTATCCAAAAGATGTTGTCCTGCTAACGTTAGCATGCATCAAGTACCAAATATGCCTGAGGTGTAAACCTCCAGAACTAACTTACAAAAAAAAGTACCTAAATATTACCGTAAACCTAAAAAATGTACTTGATAAAAGAGCCAGCATGCTATCGGCGATCGTACGTCAAGTACCAAAACTAGAAAAGCAAAAGCTCAACTGAATTTCTTAGCACGCTGGACAGACAGCGCCAGGTAGCAAAAAATAGGAGCAAAATGAGCTAATAAAGCTAGCATGCTAACAATAGCATTGGTGAAATACCAAAAAATTACTAAGGTGTATACCTGCTAAATTACTATAAAAAACATGTTAAAATGCTAACTGTAACATGCGTCTAGTACCAAAATATATTACTGAGTCGTGTATCCGAAAAATGTATCCTGCAAACGTTAGCGGGGATCAAGTACCAAAACATGCCTGAGGTATAAACCTCCAGAACTAACTTTAAAAAAAAAGTACCAAAATATTACCGTAAACCTAAAAAATTTACTTGATAAAACAGCTAGCATGCTATCGGCGATCGTACGTCAAGTACCAAAACTACAAAAGCAAAAGCGCAACTGAATTTCTTAGCACGCTGGCCAGACAGCGCCAGGTAGCAAAAAATAGGAGCAAAAGGAGCTAATAAAGCTAGCATGCTAACAATAGCATTGGTGAAATACCCAAAAATTACTAAGGTGTATACCTGCTAAATTACTATAAAAAAAAACATGTTAAAATGCTAACTGTAACATGCGTCTAGTACCAAAATATATTACTGAGACGTGTATCCGAAAAATGTTATCCTGCTAACGTTAGCGGGCATCAAGTACCAAAACATGCCTGAGGTGTAAACCTCCAAAATTAACTTAAAAAAACATTTAGCATGCTAAAAGCTATCATTCGTCACGTACCAAAATATATTACTGAGGTATGTACCAAAAACAAGTTTAAAATGATAGCCAGCTAACATTAGCATACATGCAAAAGGACAAAGGTGTATAACTCTAAAATTAACTTTTAAAAAAACCCCAAAAAAACAAGGACTCTTAACAGCTATCATTCCTGAAGTAATAAAATATTTGATGCTGCGGTGTGTACCTACAAAAATAGCATGCTAATGTTAAAATGCTAACTATGAGCCACGCACCGTTAAAAAACTATCAGCTACAGTCTGCCAATGGCCTTCTGTTTGCACTTTGGACACCCCTGCTTTAGAGTAATATGACTCGAGTGAAAGCAGTCATCCAAATATTTACTTGAGTAAGTAAGTACAAATTAAGTACAAACGTACTTAGTAACTTCGAATGTATTTAGTAGCTATGTTTTTAATGGTACTTGCACTACGAATGTGTGCGTGTGCGAGAGAGAGAACCTAATTGCACACTTCACAGCAGGGATATGAAACTAAATTGTTTTGGGGGCCACATTTCCAGAAAGCTAAGGACCAAGGGGCCAGACAGTTCCATTTACTGATAGTCTTATATGTTGTTTATTACAGGAGAACCGATATCCCCTACAGGAGACATCAAAATATGGTCTATTTATTTTGTCAGACTTAAAGAAACGTTTTGCTGTTTTTTTTACGACCCTCTACAAAAAAGCTAATCAAAGATCATCTACACGACAGCACTGCTGTAAAAATGTTAGTCTCAAGTTTTTTTTAACGGAACTACACGGGCAAACAGCTGAACAGCCCAAAAGATGAAAAAGAGAGGACCTAAAGTGGAACCTTGAGGTACACCACTAGAACAACGAAAGAAGTTGAACAAAGGACTGACAGAATCGGAACGAAACAAGCTGAAGCAACACTTTTAGTTGTATAAATTATGTTACAAATAAATCCTAAATTCTAAAAAGGAGTGGACTTAAAGGGGTGCTTTGAGGAAACTACCACTAAATATAAAATATAACTCGCTCCAATTTAGGTAAAGTAAGGAAACACTTTTCCAAAAAATGTAGTAGCTTGATGCTAATATACATTGGCCTCGCTATTGACGTGCTACTGATTAGCATTAGCGACTTTACATGGCGATTTCATCACCTCCAAATTTGTTGTCAAACTACAACCAGTATGGAAGTTACAATCACACAGCTGGTGCGTAATAAACATTATTAATACTTCTTAGGGCGCAACAAAAGACGAGATTCAAACAAGGATTTAATTGACCAGCCAACACACCATAGATAACACACTACTGCCATTTAACGACTTGCAAATGTGATTGCAAGTTAATGCCATTCTTGCAAATGAGACTTAGCAATGTTGTAATTTTAAAAAGACAGAGGCTCCAGCACCCCCTGTTACCCCAAAAGGGTCAATCGGTACAAAATGGATGGATGGAAAACAACTGGACATAATCGGCTAATTTTTAAATGTTGCCATGAAAAAATGTATTTAATTTATCAACACACATAAAAGTAACAAAAATTGTTACTGTTGAATATCAGTACCCGGTCCCGGGAATAAATACGGTATTAGTAACTCAACTTAGATATAAATAAATGTAGCAATCGGAATGAGACTCAATGTAACAAAGTAAAAGTGTTTCTTTACAATAATTGTTGCATTAAACCCAGCAGGCACAAGACATGGATACAATATTGATTATACATCTGTACAATATTGATTATACATACATGTCCTTTAAAAAAGTATGTTGCATTAAACCCAGCAGGCACAAGACATGGATACAATATTGATTATACATGGATACAATATTGATTATACATACATGTCCTTTAAAAAAGTATGTTGCATTAAACCCAGCTGGCACAAGAGATGGATACAATATTGATGATACATACAGTACATGTCCTTTAAAACGCACTTTGAAACCACATTGCAAAATAGTTTTAAATTGTGACAATGTTCATGTCTAACGTTGGATCCACGTTGTTGGTTGGGAAATCACCAAATTTCAATGGTCAAATCAAAGTTACAAGCCAACATTGATTAAACGTCATCAAAGCATGTTTTCTCAACGTTGTATTTGTGTTGTGGATTATTGGTTGGGAAAATGACCAAATTTCAATGGTCAAATCAACGTCAGAACCCAACATTGATTAAATGTCATCAAAAAGCATGATGTTTCAACATTGTATTTGTGTTGTGGAATATTGGTTGGGAAAATGACCAAATTTCAATGGTCAAATCAACGTCAGAACCCAACATTGAATAAACGTCGTCAAAAAGTATATTGTTTCAATATTGTATTTGTGTTGTAGAATATTGGTTGGGAAATGACCAAATTTCAATGGTCAATGTAAGCTTCTTACTCACAGTTCCCACAGATGCACGCTGGACGCCAGTGGTTCGGGTTTGACAGTAGTTTTAATTTTTCAATTTTGCTCAAGATCACGCTTTTCTGCTTGACTTTTTCAGTCTCACCAACAGCAGCCGCCCTCTCCTCCGCTGGCCGTTTACTGTTAAAGACAAGAGTTAATTAGATCAGCGCGTACCACCTGCGACATCTAATCAACTGCCAGCTGCGTCTCGCCGTCCTGCCCATGCCACCCCCCCGTCTGAGGGTGCGCTGTCTCCAGCCACCCAGACGGGGTCGCTGATCTTCCTACCTGCAGTGTGCTAATCACAACCTCCCTCCACATACCTCCACCGCCAGACTTAGGCCGGGCCCCGGCCGCACTTACTCGCCCCCCCCCCGCCTGAGCGCGGGAGAGGAAGTCTGCCACGACCATCTGCGCTCCCGGCCTATGGACCACTCTGAAATTGTAGGGTTGTAAAGCGAGATACCACCGGGTGATCCGCACGTTGGCATCTTTCATGCGGCGGAGCCACTGGAGGGACTTGTGGTCCGAGCAGAGGCTGAATAGTACCGGAGGGCACCGACAGCCCACCGGATGGCGAGGCACTCCCTCTCCACCGTGCTGTATCTGGTTTCCCTTTCAGAAAGTTTCCTGCTGATGTACAGGACCGGATGGTCGGTGCCCCCCCGCTGCTGGGATAAAACGGCTCCCAGTCCTCTGCCCGACGCATCTGCCTGCAAACAAAAGGGGATGGAAAAATCAGGCATGTACAGTACCGGCTCCTCGCAAAGTGCTTTCCTTACCTTCTCGAATGCCTGCTGGCACCGCTCCGTCCGCTGGACCAGATCTGGGGCACCTTTCCGGGTGAGGTCAGTTAGTGGACTGGTCAGGTCTGCAAACCCGGAGACAAACCTCCGGTAGTAGCCCACCAGCCCCAAAAACTGCCTCACCTCCTTTTTCGTCTTCGGGGTCGGGCAGGCCGCAACTGCTGCGGTTTTATCTACCTGAGGCCGCACCTGGCCTTCCCCCAAGTGGTACCCCAGATACTGTACCTCCCTCCGGCCAACCGCGCACTTCGCCGGGTTGGCGGTGAGCCCCGCCCGCCTCAGGGACTCGAGTACCGCTCCCACTCTCTGCATATGCTCCGCCCAGCTGTTCCCCTGGATGATGACATCATCCAGATAGGCGGCAGCATATGCAGCGTGCGGTCGCAGCACCCGGTCCATGAGTCTCTGAAATGTGGCGGGCGCACCGAACAAGCCGAACGGAAGGGTCACGAATTGGTATAACCCTTTCGGAGTGGAGAATGCCGTTTTTTCCTTGGACTCTGGAGACAAGGGAATCTGCCAGTAGCCCTTAAGTCAAATCCAGTGTCGTAAAAAAACGAGCAGTGCCCAACCGGTCCAGGAGCTCGTCGACCCGGGGCATTGGATAGGCGTCAAAACGTGACACATCATTCACCTTGCGGTAGTCTCCACAGAACCGTACAGACCCATCTTTCTTCCCTACCAGAACTATGGGGCTACACCATGCACTGTGAGACTCTTCTATCACTCCCAATTCCAACATGGCTTTTAATTCTTCCCGAACTACTTTGCGTTTGTGTTCGGGCAGCCTATAGGGCCGGGACCTCACCGTCACGCCCGGGCTGGTCTCTATGTGATGCTGGGTGAGAGTCGTGCGGCCTGGCAGGGGAGCAAAAAGGTCAGCAAAATGTTGCTGCAATTTGGCCACGTCTGCTTTCTGTGACAGCGTAAGATGATTATCACAGCGGAGAGGGGAGGGCCGGGGGGGGGGGGGGGAACCTCCGGCCCCAGCTCCTCGCTCTCCGCTATCGCCGTCACCATGGAGACGGGCTCTGCTTCCCTCCAACCTTTTAGTAGGTTGAGTTGGTATATTTGTGTTGCCCCGCCCCGGTCAGACCGCCTGACCTCATAATCCAACTCACCTACTCGTCGTGTGACCACGAAGGGTCCTTGCCACTTGGCGAGTAATTTGGAGCTGGATGTTGGGAGTAACACAAGTACTTTCTCTCCTGGTGAAAATTGTCTAAGTTGCGCTCCCCTGTTATACAGGCGCTGTTGACGTTCTTGAGCTTGGAGCAAATTCTCACGTGACAAGTGCCCTAATGTGTGGAGTTTTGCTCTCAAGTCCATGACATACTGAATTTTATTTTTACTGGGGCTTGGACCTTCCTCCCAGCTTTCTTTAACCAGGTCTAGTAACCCCCTCGGCTTCCTGCCGAACAATAACTCAAATGGAGAAAATCCTGTTGAGGCCTGGGGAACCTCCCGCACTGCAAATAACAGGGGATCCAACCATTTATACCAATTTGGTTTGTCCTCGTGTACGAACTTCCGGATCATGGATTTCAAAGTTCTATTCATCCGCTCCACCAACCCATCTGTCTGCGGGTGGTAAACGCTAGTCCGAATAGACTTGATCCCCAATAAAGCATACAGCTCCTTTAATGTGCGTGACATAAAGGACGTGCCTTGGTCAGTTAGAATCTCTTTCGGGATTCCAGCTCGGGAGATAATTTGAAATAGTGCCTGTGCTAAACTCTTTGCAGAGATGGAGCGCAGTGGCACTGCTTCGGGATAGCGCGTTGCATAATCCACCAGGACTAGTGCAAAGTGATATCCCTGGGTGCTCGGGTGAAATGGCCCGACGAGGTCCATGCCAATTCGCTCAAACGGGACCTCTATGAGTGGTAATGGCCTCAAAGGTGCTCTAGGGGTGGCTGCTGGGTTGACTAATTGTCATTCCGGGCGTGCCGCGCACCACCGGCGCACGTCTGCCCGAATGCCTGGCCAATAGAACCGGGCCATTATCCGATTAAGTGTTTTATCATAGCCCATGTGTCCGGCCATTGGGTTAAAATGAGCTGCCTGGAAAATCATTTCCCGACGGCTTTTTGGTACCAACAATTGGGTAATTTCCTCCCCTGTCTGAGTGTCACGGCTCACTCTGTATAGTCTGTCCCTAATCAATACAAAATGAGGGAAGTCCCGCGTTATTCCCGGGCGAACCCGCTGCCCATCAATTGCAATCACTTGTG
This sequence comes from Nerophis ophidion, assembly GCF_033978795.1. Taxonomy (NCBI): domain Eukaryota; kingdom Metazoa; phylum Chordata; class Actinopteri; order Syngnathiformes; family Syngnathidae; genus Nerophis; species Nerophis ophidion. The sequence goes on from NC_084628.1 coordinate 23,643,142, forward strand.
GAAAATCATCCGTGGGGCACCATCGGGGCACCGGGGAAACCTCCTGGGAAGTCCCCGCCGGCCCCCCTTCCCCCTCCCCCTCGGCAGCGTCGGATAAACTCGCGTCGCCGATGAGAACAGCGCGGGTATCCCCTTTCCCTACCGTCCGTGAACGCAACCCTACACATTGCTTCATTAACCCCTTAAATCCCGACCAATTTGTTCCCAAGATTAAGGGGTGCGCAAGGCGCGAACTTACAGCCACCTTAACATTGTTTTTCACCCCTGAAAAAAATTTCCACCTGCCCAACGGGATACGTGTGAATATCCCCATGCACACATTTAACCCGCACCCGTGTAGCCTTACTCAATACCCCGGGTCGAACCAGGTTTTGGTGAATCATGGATTGTTCACAGCCCGAATCCACCATCGCCCGGTGTATACTCCCTTGTATCCTTACCGGTACATAGTATGTCTCTCCCGGACCAGGGGAGGATGCCGGAGGGTCGTCCACCCGGATCACCTGCCCCACTTCCATCGCTGGACACTCCCGTTGCAGGTGACCCAGTCGTCCGCACCTCCAACACACCTGCCCCGGCATTTGAGCCGCTGTTTGCGGGGGAAGACGCGGTGTCTGCAGCGGTCTGTCCCTGCAGAGGAGAAAGCAAATTTATGTTTCGTGGCCTGTGCCACGGCCGGGCTCCCTCTGGTGGTGGCCGCATTCTGCGCGGCGCCGGTACTGGCCGCTCCGCTCCTCCTGCAACCTTCTCCCGCTGTACCGCCAGGTGGTCCTCCGCCAAGGCTACCGCCGCTGCTACCTCTTGTGGCCGGTGGTAGCGGACCCATGCCGATGTCCGCGCCGGGATTGCCTCCACGAATTGCTCCAATACTATTTGTTCGATCACCTCTCCGGTGCTTCCGGGTTGTAGCCATCTGATTGCCGCATCTCTTAATTGTTGCCCCAGGATGAAAGGCCGCTCATCTTGTCCTAGTTTCATGCTTCGAAACTTCCGTCTATGGTCTTCTTTGGTTCCTCCTGTCCGGTCCAACACCGCCCTCCTCATGTCCCTGTAGCTCACCCGGGACGCTGGTGGCAGGCTGAGCGCCGCTCGCTGTGCCTCTCTCGCCAGCAGCGGCAGCAGCCGCACCGCCCACTCTTCTTCCGGCCATCCGCATAACTTGGCTGTGGCCTCGAACATGTCCAGGAAACTGTGTGGATCTTCTGTTTCCGCCATCCTGTGCATCCCCACTGCTTTGAAAGCCGGCCTCGCTGTTGTGTGTCCCCGCTCCGGTCCTCTCCGTCAGCGCCTGCAGAATCTGACTCTGCTGCGCAATTTGGCTTTGCATCTCCATCTGCCGGTGATTAGCGGTAGACACTTCTGCCACCAACTGTCCCAGCGCCTCTATGGGGCTTGGTGACGACATCGCAGCTTTTGTTTTTGTTGGGCGCCAATTGTAAGCTTCTTACTCACAGTTCCCACAGATGCACGCTGGATGCCAGTGGTTCGGGTTTGACAGTAGTTTTAATTTTTCAATTTTGCCCAGGATCACGCTTTTCTGCTTGACTTTTTCAGTCTCACCAACAGCAGCCGCCCTCTCCTCCGCTGGCCGTTTACTGTTAAAGACAACAGTTGATTAGATCAGCGCGTACCACCTGCGACATCTAATCAACTGCCAAATGCGTCTCGCCGTCCTGCCCATGCCACGCCCCCGTCTGAGGGTGCGCTGTCTCCAACCACCCAGACGGGGTCGCTGATCTTCCTACCTGCAGTGCTAATCACAACCTCCCTCCACAGTCAAATCAACGTCGGAACACAACATTGTTTTAACATTGTCAAAAAGCATGTTGTTTCAACGTTGCATTTGTGTTGTGGAATATTGGTTGGGAAAATGAACAACATTTAATAGTCAAATCAAGGTCAGAACCCAACATTGATTAAAGGTCGTTAAAAAGCATCTACCCGATTGCAGCTGAGATAGCCTCCAGCACCGGAAAGGGACAAGCGGTAGAAAATGGATGGATGGAAAAAGGACGTTGTTTCAACATTATGTTTGAGTTGCTCAACGTCACGACCTAATTCAACAAGTTCTCAATGTCGTTTTCCTGCCTTGTGCTTGCTGGGAAACTACTGACAAGTACATCCATTTTTCTACCGCTTATTCTCTTCGGGGACGCGGGGGTCGCTGGTGCCTATCTCAGCTACAATCGGGCGGAAGGCGGGGTACACCCTGGATATGTCGCCACTGACAAGTACAATGTATCCTAAAATTTATTTAAGTAAATGTACCGTATGTTCCGGACTACATAGTGTCCTGGTTTATAAAACACACCCACTAAATTTTAGATGGAAAAAAATAAAAATACAATTTATATTAGTCTCACCGGACGCAGATATATACATTGTGAAATTAAATTATTTACACAGATTTTGTCAATTTTTGTTTACATTAATTTGTAACACAGCAACGGTAAACTCTCCAATTAACTAAACAGACTCAATAACTCCACGGTGACGTTTTGGTGACTTTACTGAAGAATTTGTGAAACTGAAACAATACAAAAAGAATGCTCTTGTAAGTTAATAACACAAACACTCGTAAACGTGTCATCATATTAGCTAATGCTAACGACGCTCGCTTGATTACATTACGATAGCACGTACAAGTATGCATAAAAACACTCCTACACACATCACACATGGGACAGTTTAGTCAGTATGAATAGTTTTAGTCACTGCTCCCTTCACCTCCCAGGGGTTGATCAAGGGTGACGTGTCAAATGCAGAGAATAATTTCGCCACACCTAGTGTGTGTGTGTGAGACAATCATTGGTGCTTTAACTTTTTATATCGTAAAACTTACTATCATTGCTTGGAGGGATGAGGAATCCTTTTGAGTAGAAACGCTACGGACGACTTAGAAGATGGAACAGCAAATATACTTCTGTCTCAAAACTTTAAACCCGGGGTGCTCAAACGTTTTGCCTCCAAAGACCTAAGTGAACATTTGCCAATGGGTTGTGGGCTAAACACAGTCATTTTAAGCATACAGGAGCAGCATAAGTGAGATTAGTCTCCTTACCGCCATATATAAGGTAGTTTCACACGTCACTTGTTAGCCCTGCGGACATGCCATCAATGGTTGTGTGATCTTGCAAGAGGTCAGTATGAATATGTCTGTAACGAAACAACAACAAAATGGCGGGCCAAATTTGGGCACCCGTGCTCTAAACAGAGGAGCATTGCGAGAAAAATCATCCAAAAGATGGGGCCGTAGCACAACCATGCTTGTATATGCTTGTTTTTATTTTTATTTTTTTAAAACTATTTGCATTGTGGCTGTCAGCGAAGAAAAATCCATACCGTTTTATTCACCGCAGGGTTCAAAGCGTAGGAGAAAAATAGCAGCTTGTAGTCTGGATTTTTGGTACTCACCACTGCCCCTCAGGCTGTAGTCCGGTATTGCAGGTTGTTAACAACGTTGTGTTCTCTAGAAGGTGAACACAAGGTGATGTCTGGATCAGACACGCCCCCTTCCGACGCCGTCCACCATGTGACCACTGAGGAATCTCGGCCTGCGTCTGTGTCAGATCCGTCGACGAGTGACGGCCGCCGGGATCAAGATGGCGACCTGTCAGGGGGGCGTGACCGGTGAGTGCTTTCAGAGCTGGACCGGAAAACCATCCGGTCCTGACATGGCCGTCTCACCTCCAGGCTGGAGAGCCGCTGGCTGCTGTGGCACGCTTTCATGAAGGAACACGCCCACGTGGAAGCTTGGCTGCGATTGGCCGAACAGGCCGTCGGATCTCAGAGCTGGACCCGGGTCACGTACACGAGCGCTGAGGAGGAGCTGAAGAGGTTTAAGGTGAGGAGAACAACACCAAGCAGCAAAAATGTTCCACCCTTAACATCCTGGGCCTGGAAAGCAACTATCACTTGTTAGAACCATGCAGAACTTTCCGTGTGTGTGTGTGTGTGTGTGTGTGTGTGTGTGTGTGTGTGTGTGTGTGTGTGTGTGTGTGTGTGTGATCACAGAGGCTGCGTTGCGAGGCGGGATCTCGGCTGGTGCAGCTGGACGGGATGACCCAGAGGAATCGAACGCTGACTCTGCTGTTTAAGGGCGCCATGCGGGCCCGTCTGCTGGCGGTGGCGAGGGAGTGTGGCCAGCGATGGGACAACGTCAATGTCCAGCTGGAGTCCATCACGGGACGGCTGCAGGTCAGAACTTGTGCACCGCGAGTCCGAACCTGAAGAACGAAACCGAAACCGACAAACTCTTCCAGAGGTTTGTGCGCCAGTGGGAGGAGTTTGAGACGGAGCGGGAGGAGCTCGCTTTCTGGTTGGCTGAGCTGGAAGTCCATCTAACCCAGGTCCAACAGCTGGCAGGGAACACCTGTGAGAAACTCAAACAACTACAGGTGTGTGTTGGCGCTCACCATAACATATTGTTACGTCACAGGTGTCAAACTCAAGGCCTAGGGATGCGCCACATTGTTTTATCTGGTGCTCCACAAAGTTTTATATTGCCCGCCACATCCTTTTTATCTGGCGCTCAACATCGTTTTATCCGTTGCTCCACATCGTTTTATATTGCCTGCCACATAATTTTATATTGCCCGCCATGTCATTTTATATGGAGCGCCACATAATTTTATATTGCCCGCCACATAATTTTTATTGCCTGCCACATAATTTTATATGGAGCGCCTCATAATTTTATATTGCCCGCCACATCATTTTATCTGGTGTTTCACATTTTACATCATTTTATTTGGCGCGCCACATCATATTATCTGGTGCGCTACATCGTTTTATATGGCCTGCCACATCATTTTATGTGGAGCGCCACATCGTTTATCTGGTGCGCTGCATCGTTTTATATGGCCTGCCACATCATTTTATGTAGAGCGCCACAACGTTTTATCTGGTGCGCTGCATCGTTTTATATGGCCCGCTACGTCATTTTATGTGGAGCGCCTAATCGTTTTATCTGGCCCGCCACGTCATTTTATGTGGAGAGCCACATAATTTTGTATTGCCCGCCACATCATTTTATATTGCCCACCACATCATTTTATTTGCGCCACATCATATTATCTGGTGCGCTACATCGTTTTATATGGCCTGCCACATCAATTTATGTGGAGCGCCACATCGTTTTATCTGGTGCGCTGCATCGTTTTATATGGCCCGCCACGTCACTTTATGTGGAGCGCCTAATTATTTTATCTGGCCCACCACGTCATTTTATGTGGAGAGCCACGTCGTTTTATCTGGCCCGCCAAATCATTTTTTCCTGGTGCGCCACATCAGTAGCCTGGAAATTACATGCATCAAAGTACTTTACCTTTTCCTACTAAATGTATTAATTTTTTTCCATTTCGACAGAAAAATACATACAATTGCATAGCTTTAAAATGTTAATATTATCTAATAATGCAACAAACGTATTATAACACGTTACAAAATTGTATTCATTTAATTTTTGGTTGATGTTTTTAAAATTGAGTCATCCTTCAAATTGTGCGGTGTAAAAATTACAATACAGTTTACAGTAAAATGGTGACTGAGCGACCGATTTTTACAGTAGTTTTTACGGCAGCTTACTGTAAATGTGAAAAAAAACAGTAGAGAAAAGGGTGGAGTGTCATCTCCAAGTTGGGGAGGAGATTTTGCCCCAATTCAAGGAGTTAAAGTACCTACGAGTCTTGCTCACGAGTGAAGGAAGAGTGGATCGTGAGATCGGAAGGCGGATGCGAACGCCGTATCGATCCGATGTGGTAAAGAAGGAGCTGAGCCGGAAGGCAAAGCTCTCAATTTACTGGTCGATCTATGTTCCCATTCTTACCTATGGTCACGGGGAAGACCCAGGACACGGTGGGAAGACTGTCTCCCAGCTGGCCTGGGAACGCCTCGGTATCCCCCCGGGAGGAGCTGGACGGAGTATCTGTGGAGAGGCAAGTCTGGGCTGCTCTGCTGAGGCTGCTGCTCCCGTGACCCCACCGTGGATACGCGGAAGACGATTGTTGGATGGAAAAAGAGTAGTGTCTGTAAAAAAAACAGTTGATAATCAAATGCACTGGCCGATGTGTAAACAAAGAATGAAGTAAATCATAATAATAATATTATATAATTATATAAAATAGATGTAGAAGTGGCCCTGAATGAAAGCCAGTTTGATGCCCCTGGTCTGGTCTACATAGTCCTTACAGCAGCGCCTGTGCGTGAACTCCGGGCGGGTCAACAGCCTGCTGGAGCGTGGCGAGGCGCTCATCCAACTCAGCGAGCCCTGTGATGCACAGCGTGTGGAGAGCCATCTGCTGGATCTGCTGAAGAGCTGCAGTCACGTGTACGACGACATCGGACGCACGCACACCCGGCTGCTCAGCATGAGACTGGTGTGCACTCAGTGACCACTCGCTGGTGTGTGTGTGTGTGCGTCTTTATCACGCTCGTCTTCCTCCTCCAGGTGTTTGAGGATGATATCATGCTGACTCCGCCTCCAGATTCCGGTTGTCCGTCAGAAACCCTGTTGGAGGGGGACCTGCCAGGCGGTCCTAAAGGTGACTCAGTGGTTGTTGTCGCCGTCGACCACCTCAAACGTCTCACTCGGCCGTCTTGCCCTCTCAGATCTCCGTCCTCCCCGTCCGTCTCCGCCTTCCCACGAGCACCTGGGACTGGAGTGGGACCCCTCGGTGGATGTTGGACGGTCCGTCTCCTGTAGCGGCGACTCCTGCTACTTCAGCTCCTGCACAGGTGGGAGGTGCCAGGATGGGGAGATGACGTCGTTAGTCACTTCCTGCTTGACGAGGCGGAGCTACATCGGCTCCCTCAGCTCCGACTCCAGCAATGACGCAGTTAACCAGGAGGCGGAGCCGGTGAGTCTCATGGACGCATGCCGACTGGGAGGTGCTCAGAGACGAGTCTCGTCTTGACTCACAGGACTGGGACGCCTCTCCGCTGCGTCACAGCGGGAAGGCCGCTGCTCGCCATCCCTTGAGTTACTTGGCGACCTCCACACCGGAAGAGAAAAATGGTGCGTCCGTCGGGTTTGATGGTCGCGTGAGGGCGTGGCTCGGAGGCCAGAGCCCTGCCCCTCTTTCCTGCTGCAAAGCTGCGCAGACTGATGGACAGGTGGGTTGCATCATCACCCCTCCCACTCGCTTTCTTCTGGCAGAGTACTGATCCAAGTTACTTTGTGTTCCCGTACCTTTGATTGGTGGGCGGAGCCTTCTAGCCCCATGATGATGATGATGATGATGATGATGAATGTTGTCACAGTTCAGTACCGCCAACAAACTGGACCCTCTGCTTCCTGGCATCGCCGACAGTCCAAGTTGCCACGACAACAACTCCCGTGTCCCGAACCCCTGGCCGGATTGGACGAGGGAGTCACAGGTGAGTCCATTAGTGATGATATCATCAGTCAAAACAAACAGGAAGTGTTGTTGTTTCAGACTAGTAGTGAAGAGGAGGAGGAAAAGGTGTTGCGTTTTGACGAAGCTGCGTGTCGTCTTCCCAAACAAAGGTAACACACACACACACTTCTATTATATTATTGAAAGAAAAGAGAACTTTTTTTTTTTTAAACATTTCGCCTATTATTCACAAACCCTGTGTGAGACAAGAACACCTATGTTTCCCTTTTCTGTGCCTTCTAAATCATGAAAAACTGCTACTATGTGGTGGCATACAATGCAGGTAATTGGAGTACGGTCTATTCCACCTAAAAAAAAAAACATGCTGGAATAAAGTTACAGGCACCTTCAACTTTCCGGACTATAGAGCGCTGTGGTATATAAGCCACACCCACAACATTTTTTAGGAAAAAACAATATTTTCCCATATGTTAGCCACACCGGACTATAAGCTCCATCACGTTGTGACATGAGTTATTTAGACAGACATATTCTGTAATTGTTATTTATATACCTTGTTTGTTTCCAAATGGTGTCTGTAACACGGTAGTAAAACGGCTGATCAGACAAAACAGAAGTCGTCGTCATGGACCCGCTAGCTGCGGAAGCTAACTCTCCAATCAGCTAAACAGACTCGGTAACTCCACTGTGACATTTTGGTGAATTAAAAATCTAGATCAATACGAACAGAATGCTCTTGTAAGTTAATAATACTAACACAGACACTTCAACGTGTTAGCATATTAGCTGATGCTAATGATGCTAGCTTGATTACATTACAATTGCACATACAAATATGTATGAAGACACTCCCACGGACTTCACACGTGGCACGCTTTAATAAGTATGAAGAGTTTGTTATTTCGTAAAACTTGCAAACGTTGCTTGGAGTTACGAATTAAGAATCCATACGAGTAAAAACGCTATGGACAGCTGGAAGACTGAACGACACTTTCGGTTGAAACGACTAAATAGGACACCGCAGCTACTGCAGTGAGCAAACTCGTCCAAAAGATGGCGCCATAGCACAGACAATACCACCCCTTTTTCAGTGTGTTTGTTATTTTTTAAAACTATTTGCATGATAGACACTAGTGAAGAAAAATCTACAACTGAGCCGCACCGTTATGTAAGGCGCAGGGTGCAAAGTGTAGGAAAAAAGTAGTGGAATTTACAGTATGTAATATTTACAGTATTTTGCTCATTTTCACTTATTTTCTTCCCAGAAGGCATAGCAACAATCCTCTACTTCTGTCAACAACAGTGAAGAGAGCACTTTCTGTTTGCTACCAATAACAAAGTTATTGCTAAATGTTCGAAATAAAAACATAAAACCGTGACTTATAAAGTTTGCTAAGATGGCGACGGGCCCAGATGGCTGTATCTTTCAGCACTTGTGCTCTCCTCGAGCACATCGATTTCGAACGAACCTCACTCCTCTGATGAAAAATGCTTCCGAGCGATGTTGCGTCCCATTTGTTGTATCATGCGCAGCAATCTTGGACCAACCGGATGAGGCGCGTGATTTATAAAGCTAGTGTTGACTTAGAAGCAGCCCAAGCTCCTTTTTTGTTTTTATGGGCTGCAACCAATGTTTTGAGCAGCTCCAGCTAGCGAGGAGCAGTGTGTCAAAGGCAACGTGTCCCACGCCATAAAAGTAATTCCTCCGCGTTAACTCATACCATTATGGTTAATATGCAGGACACAGCAAGTGTTAGCAGTTTTTTTCAAAGCGCTTTATAGGCAAAATGGTGAATCTCCGTTGTCAGCTGCCTCTTACTAGCCGTTTTTTACTATTTAAGACGCACAAAAAAGAGAAAGACATGTTCTTATTTCACACCGGGATGATGGGGGTGTGGGGGGAATACTCCCAAAAAGTGAGATTTTTTTTAAAGCCATCATTTCTAATCGGCTTTCACGCAGTACCACCCCTAGTGGTTTCTGCCAGTACTGCGGCGTCTGCTATGTTTCCACCAGCTAGTGATGAGAAGAATGCTTGCAGATATAAACGAGCCTTTATAAGAATGTTCAGACGGTCACTAATTTGCCGGATGCTTGCGGAAGCACGCAGAAGAACAGAACGCACACTGTGACGCCAAACAAACACGTCTTTGATGGTGTGTGTGTGTGTGTCTGTATGTTCTTGTATTTCAACCCTTCTTGAGACATCAACAAGGAAAAGTACTTTCCATGTGAGGACCGGAGAACAAGTTATGACCTAAATCATGGTCCCCATACGGAAAACCATTGCATCTAATAGAGAGCCAAATACTAGTGTCTGTGAACATTGCTCTAAAGTAAGGATTTTTGGTTGATTTACACAAAAGCACACAAAAGTAAACATTTACAGGTGCAAAGGCAGCAAAATGTTGTAAAACAAGACGGCAGCTAAAGAAGGACTTCCCAGTAAATAATCCCAGAAAAAATGCGCCATGTGAACATCTGGTTTTATGACTTCCGGTGCTGACGTAAGACAACCCACACCTACATGTAAAACGTACAAACGTCAAAATAGTGTATTTGTTCATCCTATGGATGAACAAATACGGTACTAAGATTTTAGTGGCCATTAACAGTTAACTTCTATAGCTGGGTTGCCCAAAGTGCGGCACAGGGGCCATCTGTGGTCCGTTACTCCTTTTGTCATCAGCCTTCAGCACATTACGAACAAGAAAAAATTTAGATTTATTATTATTGATAATTAGCAGCACGGTGGAAAGGGGTTAGTACGTCTGCCTCACAATACGAAGGTCCTGAGTAGTCCTGGGTTCAATCCCGGGCTTGGGATCTTTCTGTGTAGAGTTTGCATGTTCTCCCCGTGACTGCGTGGGTTCCCTCCGGGTACTCCGGCTTCCTCCCACCTCCAAAAACATGCACCTGGGGATAGGTTGATTGGCGACACTAAATTGGCCCCAGTGTGTGAATGTGACTGTGAATGTTGTCTGTCTATCTATGCTGGCCCTGCGATGAGGTAGCGACTTGTCCAGGGTGTACCCCGCCTTCCGCCCGATTGTAGCTGAGATAGGCACCAGCAACCCCCCTCGACTCCAAAGGGAATAAGCGGTAGCAAAATGGATGAGAGGATAAGATCACGGATACAAGCGGCCGAAATGAGTTTCCCTCCGCCGGGTGGCGGGGATCTCCCTTAGAGATAGAGTGAGAAGCTCTGTCATCCGGGAGGAACTCAAAGTAAAGCCGCTGCTCCTCCACATAGAGAGGAGCCAGATGAGGTGGTTCGGGCATCTGGTCAGTATGCCACCGGAACGCCTCCCTGGGGAGGTGTTTAGGGCACGTCCAACCAGTAGGAGGCCACGGGGAAGACCCAGGACACTTTGGGAAGACTATGTCTCCCGGCTGGCCTGGGAACGCCTCGGGATCCCCCGGGAGGAGCTAGAGGAGCTAGACGAAGTGGCTGGGGAGAGGGAAGTCTGGGCTGCTGCCCCCGCGACCCGACCTCGCATAAGCGGAAGAAGATGGATGGATGGATATTAATGTTGTAAATACAAATCTTTAAACATCTAAAAAGGGTGATCCTATAGAGGTATAGGCATTTTTCGGAGGTCTCAACGAGGCAAGAAATACAAGTGTGTGTGCGTGCAGATGCAAAGTGGGGTAAAAAAAAGCCTTAAGTGTAATAAAGTCCAGGTGTCGCATGAAATTAAACTTTCACTTCGTTAACATCTCCACCCAGCAGCAGCAGCAGAAACAGAGGGGCTCCTTGGGGCCACCCACCCACCCCGGTTCTCGCCCGCCTCCTGCTCGTCGCCCTCCTCGCCCTGCTAGCCAGCGTCCTCTGGCGCTCCACCGAGCCGTCGTGTCGCCGCGGCATCAGCCGGTCGCAGCGCAACTTCCACCTGAGTTACGTCAACGGAGCCCCGCCCACTTGAGACGAAGGACTTTCAGCTGTCTTATCACCCAAATTAGCGCGTGTTATAGAAAATACAAAAAAGGTCGAATGGAAGACATGAGCTAAACATGCTAATTGTTAGCCAACTAGCTTACTTCAAGAACATTGGTTTTGAGTTTTTTTGTTGTTGTTTTTCAATTAGAAGCTTTGTTTTGTAAAATGTTTTTTTGTACGAAATATCGAATAAAATGTACAGTAAGATTGCTTTAAGTGACTTTTGTGCCAAAAAAACTATGTGATTAGTGTTGTGGTTCTCGTGCTGCACTCACGTGTCCGCAGGAGGGTTCGTCACCGCCATACTATGTATTTAAGTGGGGGTTGACCACGCCCCACTTGGAAGTGTGTCCGCGCGTGCGTATGTGTGTGTGTGTGTGTGTGTGTGCGTGTGTGCGTGTGCGTGTGGGAGTGTGTGTGTGTGCGCGCGCACACTAAGGGAAATCATTTAGACTGTCCGTCACTTGAAAGTGTGTGTGTGTGCACGTGTGCGCATACTAAGGGAAATCATTCAGACTGTCCGTCACTTGGAAGTGTGTGTGTTTGCACGCACACTAAGGGATATCATGCGGACTGTCCGGCCCTTAGATGTGTGTGCGTGCGCGCGTGTACGTGCGTGCGCGGAACTAATGGAAATCATTCGGACTGTCCGTCACTTGGAAGTGTGTGTGTGTGTGTGTGTGTGCGCGCGCGCGCGCGCGCGTGCACTAAGGGAAATCATTCGGACTGTCCTTCACTTGGAAGCGTGTGTGTGCGTGCGCACAATGGGGAGTCATTCAGACTGTCAGTCTTAGTCATAAGTGCCAATCTTGAGACCTCCGATTTCGGGAGGTGGGGGGTAGGGGGCGTGGTTGGGGTGTGGTTAAGAGGGGAGGAGTATATTTACAGCTGCAATTCACCAACTCCAGTGTTTCATGTATATTTCATATAAATATAGGTATGAAATACTTGACTTTCAGTGAATTCTAGCTATATATATATATATATATATATATATATATAAAAGAAATGGTTGAATTTCAGACGGCACCTATCAAATACACAGTAATAAAAACAGAGGTGTTCTACTAACTGTACTGTGCTTGCTGGTTACTAAAAAAAAAAAAAAGAACACTTCCATCCATCCACCCATCCATTTCCTACCGCTTATTCCCCTTTGGGTTCATGGGAGGCGCTGGTGCCTATCTCAGCTACAATCGGGCGGAATGCGGGGTACAACCTGGACAAGTCGCCACTTCATCTTTACCTTTCACTATTTGAACCTTTGTTCTGCCGTTTGCATACTGGCGAGCGATCTCCAAATCCGGGAACATATCTTTCACGGATTTGTTGTAGACATCCGCAAATGAGAACGGGATGTTGCTTCCAGCTATCAGCATAGCCATCTTTGTCTCAGCATAAGTTACACCATCGGGTCTCCATTTTGCGAGGTGGGCCATAATACTGGGTTTTGAACAATGCTACGCTGCGGACGCTTTGTGCTTCGTTGACCGTTCATGACTGAGTATATCCGTTCGGCCGCCGTGTTCAATGGAGAAGTCTGTTCTACAAAATTTACAGGCTACATACCCTTTCCCCTTCGAACTCTCCTGGATAAACTGAAATTCTTGTTTCCATTCGTTTTGGAACTTGCAAGCGTATTTCTTCATTTTGCTCGTCGACGGTGTCACCATGGCTGTAACTTCCTCGTTTTTCTGCTTCGTCTCCCTGTGTGTGCAGTTTTTAATTAAAATCCATCGATGTTGTAACGTGATTGGGCAAGCTAGCTGTTTATATAGTGGGAAAGCGGACATGAAAACAGGCTGTCCCCACTCAGGTCCGCACGGAGCTGGAGGGGGCGTGGCCTCCAGCTCCGGCTGAATTTCGGGAGATTTTTGGAATAAAATTTCTTACGGGAGGTTTTCGGGAGAGGCGTTGAATTTCGGGAGTCTCCCGGAAAATCCGGGAGGGTTGGCAAGTATGGTCTTAGTGTGCATTGACAACATGTTAGTCATGATGTCATGAGACTGTAACTCAAATATGCTCCATTGTAAGTTGGTGTGTGTGTGTGAGATGGGGTCTGGGAGTCGGTGGAATGGACGGGATTGTCTCCAATTGAGTTAATAGCTAATTATTTCATAATGGCTGTTAGTAGTTCAGACAAAAGCACCAAGTGCAGATTCCCAAGGATGGATATTTGCAGCAATTAGACACGTCCTATCTTCATCACCATGCACACGCTAGAACCGGGCTGTCCAACGTATTATTACTACTGTGGGGAGGGTGGGGTTTTTTGCCCTGTGAGAACCCTGCGTGTGACTGACAAAAGCAACCAGCAGGTAGGATATGTGAACCAGATAATACTGTATCATCTCAATCTCTTTCAGACTTATTAGGTCGGTGGTGTATTTTCACTCACGCTTGTAGTGAAAGATGGGGCAAAAATACAACTTAATCCACGGTATTACAAAAAAAATATAACTTTACCTACAGTATTAAAAAAACAAAACTATTTTACCTACGGTATTACAAAAAAAAATAACTTGACCTACGGTATTACAAAAAATAAAACATTAACTAGAGTATTACAAAAAAATAAAAAATTACAGATGGTATTACAAACAAAATACACAGTATTACAAAAAAATACAACTTTACCAACGGTATTAAACCAAAAAAGTAACTTGACCTAGGGTATCCCATAAAAAATACAACTTTACCTACGGTATTACAAAAAAAAAAAAAAAGTTTACCGACGGTATTACAAAAAAAAAAAATACCACTTAACCTACGGCATTAAACAAAAAATACAACTTTACCTACAGTGTTATAAAAAAATATCTATACAACTTTACCTACAGTATTACAAAAAATAAAATACAACTTTACCTTTACAAACTTTACAAAAAAATATACAAATTTACCTACAGTATTGCAAAAATAAAATACAACTTTACCTACAGTATTACAAAAAATATACAACTTTACCTACGGTATTACAAAAAATATACAACTTTACCTATGGTATTAAAAAAAAAAATACAACCTTACCTACGGTATATTACAAAAAAAAAAAAAAACTTTACCTACGGTATTACAAAAATAAAATACAACCTTACCTACAGTATTGCAAAACATAATACAACTTTACCTACGGTATTACAAAAAAAATGCAACATTACCTACGGTATTACAAAAATAATTACATTTTACCTACGGTATTACCCAACAAATATAACTACCTAAGGTATGACAAAAAATACAACTTTACTTACGGTATTACAAAAAAAATACAACTTTACCTACGGTATTACAAAAATAAAATACAACCTTACCTACAGTATTGCAAAACATAATACAATTTTACCTACGGTATTACAAAAAAAATGCAACATTACCTACGGTATTACAAAAATAATTAAATTTTACCTACGGTATTACCCAAACAATATAACTACCTAAGGTATGACAAAAAATACAACTTTACTTACGGTATTACAAAAAAAATACAACTTTACCTACGGTATTACAAAAAAATATAACAACTTTACCTGGGGTTGGAATTGGGGGTTAAATCACCATAAATGATTCCCGGGCGTGGCACTGCTGCTGCCCACTGAGAGTAAAAAAAATTAAGAATGAATTATTTCCACATTTTTGTGATTGGGGCCTATTTGGATCTCTTAGAATTGTAGTGGTACTGTCATTGCTCCAAAATAATAATTAATCAAAGTCAATGTTACAAATGATTGACATATTTAAGGATACAACTACTTTACATCAAATATTCCATTTGGGGGTGAAATGTTGCACATTTTGTGTTTTCTTGCGCAAAAAGGGCATAAAACAAAATAAAATAAACTTTGTATCGCCAGATAGAACTGAAGTTGGGAAAAAGAAACTTGTTTTAAATTTTTTTTGGATGGGCCCTAATCTAGAGTGCATCTGTGAAGTATTCGCAATGCTTAGCTTTTTCAAAAATTTTTTCAATGTTTTTTGTCCTGTTCATTTTTGTCCTCAAAATTATACACACAATACCCCATTATGACAATGTGACTTTTAATTTGTTTTATTTGGCCAATTCATTAAAAGTAATAACATTTTAAAAACATTACGTGTACATTAGTATTACCGCCTTTGCTCAATACTTTGTTGATGCATTTTTAGCAGCAATTGTGAAGCCTCAAGCCTGGCACACCCATCTTTGGGCATTCAACATATTGAGCAAAGGCTGCACTTCTATACTTATGTAGATGTGATTTTATTAGTGTTATTTATTTAAAAAAAAAATAAATAAATAAAACCCTTTCCACATTGTCATTATGGGTTATTGTCTGTGGAATGTTGAGGACAAAAATGTATTTATTCCATTTTGCAAAATGGGTAAAATGTAAAATGTGAATAGAGTGAAGCACTGGTGCACTGTACTTATTGTGTTGTTGTTGAAAATGAAAAATATCAAAATGTACCTGCTTGCTTTGATTGTCAGTGGAAAATATTTGGACACCCTGGCACTAAGCAGGAATAAGAAGTCAAGTAGAGAAAAATGTGTGTGTGTGTGCTCAGCAGTGGACAGGAGTTAGAGATCAGTGTGACATGGTGTTTGACAGCTGAGTCACTGAGGTCTCTCCCCCGCCTCCTGGCCAGTGTTTCACCGTGCCATCAGCCATTAGCGCCATGAGCTAGAGACACCAGTAAACTCGTGTTGTACCAACAGGGCCAGCCCCTGGCAGAAAGGTTCTGTGGGGCGTTTTAGGGCCATGGCGTCTATAATGTGGGTTGCACGATTATGGCAAGCGGTCACTTCAGTGGGTGATGGTCAGCGGGGTCGTGGTGCTCTGTGGGTGTTAACTTGTTATACTTTGATGGACGCCCATTCAAAAGTCCATAGAGATAATTTCTCATTTAGCGTCGCTTCCAACGTGGCATATTTATAGCCATGGTTCCAGGACGACGTTTACACTGCACACCAAATCTGATTATTTTTTGCCCTCAAGTGACACAGATCACATTTTTTCTGCCGGTCTAAACGCTCCAAAGGGCTTCAAATCTGATTTTTCGGCATCAGATCCAGGCCACATCAGGAGGTAGTCTTGAATCTGACTGGAATCTGATCTTTTCAAATGTGACTTCAGTCTAAACACAATGTGACCTGAATGTGATTTTTTTCGTCAGTTTTGGTCGAGCTATGTCGGGCTTCACGGTGGCAGAGGGGTTAGTGCGTCTGCCTCACAATACGAAGGTCCTGCAGTCCAAGATTTGGGATCTTTCTGTGTGGAGTTTGCATGTTCTCCCCGTGAATGCATGGGTTACCGCTGGGTACTCCGGCTTCCTCCCACTTCCAAAGACATGCACCTGGGGATAGGTTGATTGGCAACACTAAATTGGCCCTAGTGTGTGAATGTGAGTGTGAATGTTGTCTATCTGTTTTGGCCCTGCGATGAGGTAGCGACTTGTCCAAGGTGTACTCCGCCTTCCGCCCGATTTTAGCTGAGATAGGCGCCAGCGCCCCCCGCGACCTCAAAAGGGAATAAGCGGTAGAAAATGGATGGATGGATGGATACGTCACTTGTGTGCACCGGAAACATGCAGTCGCCAGCGTAAGTGAATATTCCATTACAACATCCGGTTTAGATGAGCAACGTTTATTTAAGACGACCAAATGTTTGATGCATCACTTGTCGATAGTACACAAATAATAGTCTATATGTAATATATGTATATATATTTTGATTCTGAAGAAATAGCGATTGTTGAAGGACCAACATTTCCGCTGTGGTGCATTTTCTTACATGGGAGTTGAAAAATAAATATGTAGTCCCACACTGATATCAGTGTTTCCTCAACTTAACACACATTTAAATATCACAACCCTCCCAAATATATTACACTGTCTACATCCATTCATACATGATATAACTTTGATTTATTTTCATGTAAAAAAAACACAAATTTTTAAGACTTATTTTATTTTGTAGTCGTAACTACTTAAGTAGTAATGTCCTTTATTTCACTTTATAGGAATACACATGTAAGTGACGTTGATGTCACATTAGGGCCTGTATGTGTTTACACTAGACTTTGATTAAATAAATGTAATTTTACTTGCAGTGTAAACAGTCAGCTGGGAAAAATCAGGTCTAAAAAAAAATCAGATTTGGACCACTTTGGCCTGCAGTATAAATGTAGTCAATGTGACCCCAATAAAGTGAAAACAAAGGAAGTTGACCGGGAGGAAGTCGCTACTACTATAAAATACAATTTTTTTTTACATGAAAGTAAATGAAAGTAATATAATTTATGAATGTATATACAGTACAGGCCAAAAGTTTGGACACACCTTCTCATTCAATGTGTTTTCTTTCTTGTCATGACTATTTACATTGTAGATGAATGAACACGTGGAGTTTTAACAAAAAGGTGAAATAACTGAAAACATGTTTCATAATGTAGTTTCTTCAAAATAGCCACCATTTGCTCTGATTACTGCTTTGCACACTTTTGGCATTCTCTCGATGAGCTTCAAGCACACCTGTGAAGGGAAAACCATTTCAGGTGACTACCTCTTGAAGCTCATCGAGAGAATGCCAAGAGCATGCAAAAAAGAAATCAGAGCAAAGGGTGGCTATTTTGAAGAAACTAGAATACACTACATGTTTTCAGTTAGTTCACCTTTTTTGTTAAGTACATAACTCCACATGTGTTATGATCCGCTGCCCTGATCACACCATATTCTAGTTTATTCCGTGTTTGTATCATATTCTGTTAGTGTTTGACTTCCTCCGTTCTTGTTTGTTTCTGTCACCATGGTTGCTTATTATTTTCACCTGCCACGGTTTTCAGACGCACACCTTTTTTTCGGTAATCACCGTCCTTATTTAAGCCTGCCGTTTCTGTTCATTCATTCTCGCTTCTTAGTTTGTGTTACACGTAGTTTGTGTTTCGCAACAGTAACGACTCTGATTCCCATGTTTTCACTTGCTACCTTTTGCGCTATGCTTTTGTTTTCCTCTAGCTCCCATGCTAGTAGTTTTTGTTTTGCCTTTTGTGCCTAGTACAAGTTTTTTCTGTTTCTTAGTCTGTTTTATTCATTAATAAATCTTTATTTCTTACCTCCACGCTGTGTCCGTTGCCCGACTGCATCCTTGAAAGAACGGCTTCGCATCACCATTACATGTGTTCATTAATATTTTGGATGCCTTCAGTTACAATCTACAATGTAAATAGTCATGAAAATGTAGAAAACAAATTGAATTAGGTGTGTCCAAACTTGGCCTGTACTGTATACAGTGTAATATATATACTGTATACAGGTTGTAATATTTAACTGTGTGTTAAGTAGAGTAGACACTTATATCAGTGTGGAACTACAGGAGATTTATTTTCAACTCACATGTAAGAAAATGCACCACAGCGTCAATTACGGTCTTTCAACAATCGCTATTTTTTCGGAATCAAAACATATATTCATATAGGATATGTAGAATTATTTGTGTACTATTGACGAGTGATGCACCTAAAATTTGGTCGTCTTAAATAGACGTTGCTCACCGAAACCGGATGTTGTGATGAAATATTAACGTCCGCCGGCGAGTGCGTCTTTCCGATGCACACGAGTGACGTAGCTCGACCAAAACTGATGAAAAAGTCACATTCAGCTCACATTGCGTTTAGACTGAAGTCACATTTGAAAACATCAGATAAAGGAATACCTCCTGATGTGGCCTGAATCTGTTGCCAGAAGATCAGATTTGAAGCACTTTGGAGCGTTTAGACAGGCGAAAAAAATCTGATTTGTGTCACTTGAGTGCAAAAATAATCCGATTTGGTGATGTGCAGTGTAAATGGGGCTTAAACGACCGTACTATTTGAGTTTGTATCGTAGCCTAACATTTTCCCTCATGATACGCTGTCGTAAAAAACCCGATAAATTCCTAATTTGTGCCGATTTATTGTGTTTGGTTGACTTTTTCAATGAAGGCCGAAGCAGCATGGCAGTTTTGAATGTACCTCACTGCATTATAAAAGATATAGAACACTTGTCTTCCCTTTAGACCAGGGGTCACCACACGGGCACCAGGTAGCCCGTAAGGACCAGATGAGTCGCCCGCTGGCCTGTTCTAAAAATAGCTCGAATAACAGCACTTACCAGTGAGCTGCCTCTATTTTTTAAATGTTATTTATTTACTAGCAAGCTGGTCTCGCTTGCTTGACATTTTTAATTCTAAGAGAGACAAATCTCAAATAGAATTTGAAAATCCAAGAAAATATTTCAAAGACTTGGTTTTCACTTGTTTAAATAAATTCATTTATTTTTTTACTTTGCTTCTTATAACTTTCAGAAAGACTATTTTAGAGGTAAAAAATACAACCTTAAAAATGATTTTAGGATTTTTAAACACATACACCTTTTTACCTTTTAAATTACTTCCTCTTCTTTCCTGACAATTTAAACCAATGTTCAAGTAAATGTTTCTATTTATTGTAAATAATAATAAATACATTTTAATTTAATTCTTCATTTTAGTTTCTGTTATTTTGACGTACAATATTTGTGAAATATTTCTTCAAACTTATGATTAAAATTCAAAAAAATTATTCTGGCAGACCTACAAAATCTGTAGAATAAAATTTAAATCTTATTTCAAAATGGATTTCAACCTATTTAAAACATGCCGTCAAAATTAGGTGTTTTTTTTATCATTTATTCTCTACAAAAAACCTTCCGTAAAAGGAAAAAAAAATGTACCACGGAATGACAGACAGAAATACCCATATTTTTATATATATAAATTTATTTATCAAAGGTGAATTGAGCAAATTGGCTGTTTCTGGCAATTTAAGTGTGTATTAAACTGGTAGCCCTTCGCATTAATCAGTACCCAAGAAGTAGCTCTTGGTTTTAAAAAGGTTGGTGACCCCTGCTTTTTTTTTCTTTTTTTCTTTTCCATATGAACTTTGGACAAATGTGGAACATAAACTAAACATGTGACTATTGAACTAAATTGTAGATTTCAATCAAGTATTTTTGGTTATCTTTAACTTAAATCACATAATATATTACTTCTTAATATCCAATTTCAAATGGACTCAAAGTGTGTGGATTGTCGCTGTCAATTGGTTCCGTTATCAATTTCTGCCAAGTTGTTTCAAATGTAATATTTGAATTTTTTACTTTCTAAATTGTTTTTTAAGAATAAGGAATCGTCTTTGGACATGTAATTCCACCATTTTTGTCCCGAGTAGCGTTGTACGGTATACTGGTACTAGTATAGTATTGCGGTACTAATAAATCAAAAACAGTTCTATGCTGTTTGAAAAGTACCGGTTCACCATTTAACTTTTTTTATTTTTATTTTTTTCTGGCATGACGGCGCGTCGTCACGTCATGGTTTTACGAGCAGAGGAGCATGTTCGGCAGCGCACAATCACAGAGTACTTACAAGTGAACACAGTGTGTTGACAAAAAAAAGGCATTAAAACTGAAAATAAAGGTGAAATTATAACATAGAATTGCCCTCAGGAAGAGGTGCTTTAAGACATGGCTAGCTAGCTAGAAGCTAACATCCATCCGCAGTTGACAAGTGTATTTGCTACTTCTAAATCACTAATCCTCACCTCCACGGCAATTAATAATGTAAGTTTCTTACAAATATCATCCCTGCAGGACGAGGAATAGCTAAACATGCTTCACTACACACCCTAGGATACTACAGCTAACCGCTAACAGAAAGCCTACACCCCTGAATGTAAACAAATGGCATTGGTGGATCTACACCTGACATCCATCGTAATGATACCAAGTACAAGACCGTATCTAGTTGATACTACTATGATTGCATCGATATTTTTTTATCGTCACTAAATCTTTTTTTCCTTTTTGAAATTCATATTATGTTTTCTAAACTCAGGAAATATAACCCTAACCCTAACCCATAAGGACTTTGAATATGACCAATGTATGATCCTGTAAGTACTTGGTATCGGATCGATACCTAAATTTGTGGTATCATCCAAAATGAATGCAAAGTATCAAAACAACATAAGAATAAGTGATTATTACATTTTAACAGAACTTTAGATAGACCATATTAAAAGAGAAAGTAAGCAGATATTAACAGTAAATGAACTAGATTAATCATTACTTTTTACAGCTTGTCCATCATTGTTATGACAAAATAATAGAATGATAAATGACACAATATGTTAATGTCATGTCTAGTGATCATGTTTTGTTTAGTTATGTTGTTTTGCTTAAGACTCCATTGTTTCCTGTTTTTGCACTTCCTTGTTTGCTTTGTTTCCATGCCAACCCATTAGTTTTCACCTGTCCCCATGTCACGCACCGGTTTTCACTAATCAACACAGTATTATTTAAGCCACATTTGCCAGGTAGTCAGCCTGGCGACATCACCTTCTATCACCCTTGATCACCGTCTACGCACCTTGTAATCCATGCCAATGATCTATTTCCCTTTCTCGTTCCGTTCCAAGTAAGTTTTTTGTTATTCATGCCATAGTGCAAGTTTTTGTTTTCACAGACAAGTTTTTGTACCTCCTTGTGAGCGCCTTTTGTTTGTTCCTATTTTAAGTTAAGATTAAATCATGTCTTTACCTTTACGCCGTCTCCGCTCCAATCAAATTGCACCTCGGGAAAACAACCCTCACCCAAGTCCACGCCTTGATAGTTACTGCATATGCAGCAGACTAATTAGAAGCCTTTGTTTGTTTACTTACCAATAAAAGACAGGTTGTTTGTATGTTCACTATTTCATTTAAGAAAAAACTTGCAATTAGAAACATGTTTAATGTACCCTATTTTTGTTAAATAAGGCCAAAGACATTTTTTTGTGGTCCCATTTTATTTTGAAAAGTACCGAGAAGTATCGCGATACATTTTTTTTTTACATATTGGTATTAGGACAACCCTACAGTAGTCCTGAGCGTGTTCACCAGTAATGTTCAACAGAATCTTGTCGAGGGCCACAAAGAGTTTGGGACCGCCAGACAACTTTAGGTCACATGACCAAGGAGCCGGCCCCCTTCATCAGTCAAGATGGGGCAACATGTTCCCCTGTTCCCACGGCACAGAGCTCAGAGAAGTTTGCTGCGGAAGAACCGCAACCTCGCGTCTTCACAGTAACCACCTCGAGCACGCCACTGTCGGCATGTCCAACATGGCCGGCGTCAGCCCAAAAAGTTTTTTTTGTGTGCTTCCTTCCATCCCCGGAGGGGCGGGACCATCTAACGAGATCACGGCTGGCTAATCAACCAAGACGCCTCCCATTGGCCGGCCGTACGGGGGCCAGCCCGCGGCAGCAGGTTGGCATGGCGACGACGCTGATTGACGCTGGCAGCTCATCGCCACACATAATGGGATTAGGGGGGTGAAGGAAGGGGAGGGTGGGGGTTGAGTGAATAGTTTGTGTCACTTTGCGGTCGTTGACGACCCTCACGTGCTCCTCTACAGCCAAACAGTCCACACATGGTGCTTGCTCAAGCTAACTCTCAGGAATGTCTTTTTTTTTTTTCCCTCCTCCAACATGACCTCAGGCTGACCTGATGCCAGCTCCACGTTAATCGCCACCATGCCATGGCTACGCCCCCACCCCCGTATTAACGGCACGGTCGCCAACTCTCGCGCTTTGACGATGATGTCATCGCGACCGTCCTCACAGGACAGTGAAGTTAAAGTTGCAGAAAAACTATAGTTCCACCCCCGACCCCCTGCAGGATGGGAGGGGAACAACATGGAGGCGATGGGGTATCACTTGACGCGGGTTCGGCGTCAAGGGGTCAAATCCGCGTCCGTTTCCCCGGGTCGAGAAGGCGCATCTGTTGTCAGGCTCCACACGGGAAGCGCGAGCATTCCTCCTCAAAGTTGCGACAGGAGAACGTTCCTCAGTGCACAGCGGCCATGTTGCTCTACTTTGTTGCCACGGCGACGCACGGCACTTCGAGAGGGACACTACAGGAATGTGTGTGCGTGATGAGTCATAGCTTTGTGTTTAGTTGTTGTGCTCACTCTCTCTCACACACACACACACACACACACACACACACACACACACACACACACACACACACTGAATGGGGCACCGTGGGGGGGATGAGTTTCCACGCATCACAGCACAGCCAGTGAAAAGCGACTGGCTCCTCCCCTTCCTCCTCCCCCCCATCAGTCTGTTTCCCTCCTTCCTCCCATCTTTCCAACCATACGTCCTCCCAATTCGTCTTCTCATCATTTTCCGCATGGACACCGCTCGTGTGATGTGATGTAGCAGTCAACACCGATTAGGCCGCCGACTTAATCCCGCCTAAACACCTCTACTAATAGCCCGTCGGCCTCGGCCAATCACGGGGCAGCTCGCTGCCAGCGAAGCTCCGAGGCTCCGCCCCGATCGGCCGTGCACGCTGCAGGTCTGACAGTAAGCAAGTAGGGATGAGAAGTGAAAGCGACAGGTAGCATGCACAGAACACATGTTACACGGGCATCCCAAAGTGGTTTCCATGGCGACAGAAATACCAGGGACAACAAAGTTGTTCCTTGTGTTCACACTTCCACTCCAGTCCGTTAGGCGGCGCCAACGAGCACAACAACTTACAGACAAACGAAGGAAAAACATGTTTTTTTTTAAAGGCCTACTGAAATGAGATTTTCTTATTCAAACGGGGACAGCAGGTCCATTCCATGTGTCATACTTAATCATTTCACGATATTGCCATATTTTTGCTGAAAGGATTTAGTAGAGAACATCCACGATAAAGTTCGCAACTTCTGGTCGCTAATAAAAAAGCCTTGCCTGTACCGGAAGTCGCAGACGATGACGTCACAAGGGTGAGGGCTCCTCACGTCCTCACATTGTTTACAATGGGAGCCTCCAGCAGCAAGAGCTAATCAGACCGAGAAAACGACAATTTCCCCATTAATTTGAGGGAGGATGAAAGATTTGTGGATGATATTGATAGCGAAGGACTAGAAAAAAATATATATAAAAAAAAAAAAAGTAGAAAAAAAAGGCGATTGCATTGGGACGGATTCAGATGTTTTTAGACACATTTACTAGGATAATTCTCGTAAATCCCTTATCTTTCTATTGTGTTGCTACTGTTTTAGTGAGTTAAATAGTACCTGATAGTCGGAGGCAGGGGCGCCCAAAAGGGGGGGTAAAGGGGACGGATTCTAGGGGCCCATGATGGAGGGTGGCCCCGAGAGGCCCCTAATGATGATGAAATTATAATACAGAGGGGTCCTGTAAAGATACAGGAGCCCTGTAAAGATTCTTTTCATGGGGCCCAAAATCCCTAGCGGCGCCCATGGTCGGAGGGGTGTGTCCATGGGTGTCTTGACGCCAGTCTCTGAGGGAAGTCGACGTCAGCTGCATGGACGGCGCACGCTCAGCTGATCTCCGGTAAGAGGCGACTTTTTACCACAATTTTCTCCCCGAAACCTGCCAGTTGACAAGTGGTCAGGATCCATGTTCGCTTGACCGTTATGATCCATAGTAAAGCTTCACCTCCAGAAATTTTAAACAAGGAAACACCGTGTGTTTGTGTGGCTAAAGGCTAAACCGTCCCACCTCCATCTTTCTACTTTGACTCCTCCATTATTAATTGAACAAATTGCAAAAGATTCAGCAACACAGATGTCCAGAATACTGTTTAATTGCGCGACAAAAAGAGACGACGTTTTAGCCGCAAATGGTGTTGCGTTAATATGTCCTCTACAGTACGTGACGTCACGCGCACGCGTCATCATTCCACGACGTTTTCAACAAGAAACTCCGCAAGAAATTTAAAATTGTAATATAGTAAACTAAAAAGGCCGTATTGGCATGTGTTGTAATGTTAATATTTCATCATCGATATATAAACTATCAGACTGTGTGGTGGGTAGTAGTGGGTTTCAGTCGGCCTTTAAATGTATATCAGGGTAAATCAGGTGTCACATGACTTGAGGGTGTTGTCATGGCGACTCAGCTATCAGGTGGCATCACAAATGAAGCAATCAGCATCGAGTCAATCATGACAGCTTCACCACACAGGTGTGTGTCATGTGACTCATTGACACGTGCCAATGCGTTTGAAGCGCATGAAAATGTTATTTATTACCCAGCATCCTTTGCTTTGGCCTACTAACAACACCCAACCCCACCCCCCCCCCCCGCCCCCCCCCCCTTCCAAGCCCACCGGCAAGATGTCTCTCTTTAATTAGCTGACATTGTCTCTATGCTCTATTTCTGTTTCTATGGCCATCACTCTACAATGTTGGACTTTCTCCTCCTGCTTCTTCTTCTGCCTCACTGCTTCATCTTGTGTTGATACCAGGGGCGGTTCTAGGCATGGTTATATGAGGGGGCAGTCAGAAATGTGAAGGGGGCATCATGTGTACACATCATGCTCCAGCACTTTTTTTTCTGTGCTTATAGTAACGATGCTTTCTTCATTGAAATGGGTCTTTAGCTATGTGTCCAACCACAACCTGGAGTAGTGGATTGCACTTTGTCAGGCCTCTACCTTCAGACCTGTCCAACTTGGGTGTCCCACCTGAAGACTAAGCCCCTGCTGGTATAGCTCTTACGGTCACTGAGGCACGCAAACCCCCTGACCACAATAAGGTGGCAATCCCTCAGGGGAGGCAACATTAACAGCGCTGCCATATTTCTGACAGGGGAAACAGAAGCAGGCGTCTCGCACCACAGAATACTCTAGCCATGGTCGTGTGCGGTACCAGGCAGGATTGAATGATCTTAATGTTGTACCAAATGCACGCTTTGGGTAGCCACCCAGTATTGGCTGAGATGGTGCGTTGCCATTTAAGTCATTGGGTAGCTGAGCAGGCTGCTTTGGGGGAGCGCTTGTTGGGGGGACGGAGGGAGCTGGTGCAGGAGAAACAGTGCTTGCTGGTGCTAAAGGTGCAGTATTGCTAGCTGCTGTCCCTGATGTACTAGCAGTAGCATCATTGCTACTACTACATGCAGGAGCAGGACTAGACTTTTTAAATGCTCTAAAAAATGGATGCATTGCAGAGCATTAACTTTCTCTTTGTGAACTGCTGGAAGCTGGAGCAGAAAATAAATAAGCTTGAACAACAACAGAAAAAACCTGCTGTTATTACATGAAGAAAAACAACAACAGTACAGGACTACAGCCTGGGGCGGGGCTTTACGTAGGGGTCTGTCAGACACAGGTCACTTGTCTTCAGTTTGTCACGTGCAGTGAACGTGGGCACTCATCTGGGCACAAAATTCATTCACTCCAATGTATGTGTGTTGCCCACTTGCTTGTAAATTGATGAAAACGGCAGTGTTTTTGTTTTTAGGTGTCTTGGTCATATCAAATGAAACTTATAATTTGTTTATTACAAAATGTAGATTGAGACATTAAAGGTTGACTATGTAGAATTACAAGAAAAACGACAGAAAAATAATTCCAACAGTCGATTAAGAGACCGTTGCTAAGTAAAACGGGCCGTTGCTAGGGACTCCGCTCTGAACAGAGGACGGCAGAGGAGGACTGCTAAGCAGGATATATACCTTATGTTTCATTTTTACCGTCATTAACAGCATAATAAATGACTTGTAGCTTGTTACACGGACAGTGGAGGCTCTCTGCCTTCCAAACCACTGCTGCTCAGAGCCTCCGCTGTCACTGCTCTCGTCAAGTTGTAAAAAAAAAAAAAAGGAACTCCGTAGCACCGAAAGTCCGCGACGATAAACGTGTTTATGACAGATAAACCACACAAGTACACCCATCCTAACAAGTATATGATAAATGTAGACAACTTTTCCTTTTCTTTTACTTTCATACTGCAACAGTGATTGGATGTTTACTGAGGGCTGAGGGGTGTGTGCGCCTGTGCGGGGGTGTGTCTGCTGCGCAGCCTGTGGAATGTTGAATACACGCACAGCGGAGGGAGGGATGAGAGGGAAGCCGACGCTATATCGTGTGTGTCCCTTTTCCGGCGTATTTTTCCGCTAGTGCAGATAATTTTGTCAACTTGTAATGTAGTAATTTTGTAAGTTTATAAAAATTTGCCTTCTCAAAATTTTGATTTGAGGGGGCAAGACAGAATAAGCGGTAGAAAAATGGATGGATGGATGGACATTTATTTAAGGGGGCTCTGCCCCCTCTTGCCCCCGCGTAGAGCTGGCCATGGTTGACACACACACGCACGCACGCACGCACGCACGCACGCACTCACACACACACACACACACACACACACACACACACACACACACACACACGCACACACACACGCACACACACACACTCAGCTGTCACGAAAGCCAAGCGACTCTTTAGACTACATTGTCTATGCTGATATAGGACTGTGTCGCATTCACACGCGCGCGCACACGCACGCACGCACGCTTAGATCCTCCTGTAACAATTGTCATTTGTCTGGCATCAAACGCTGACTCAAAGACAAAGCGGAGAGGTGGGAAAGGGGGCGGGTCTTGTGTGAAAGAAGCCCCGCCTACCCAGTAAGGACCAATCATTTTTTGATGACATCACGGTCCACTAATGAGGTGAAAAGTCATTATGACACTTTGGCCTACATGCGCCACAGTGGGCGGGGCTTTGCCAGCCTGCCCAAGGTGTTGCCATGACAACACGGAGGAGTAAACAAGTGATGGATGATGTCATCATGTTGCCCACTTCCTGTTTCCCTTCATTCCAGGAGGTCACATCCTCTTCCTGTTTGCATCATCATAATCATCACCCTGACTTTGTTTTCATCTTTTCTCATCTTCAACATCCTCATAGTCGTTTTCTTGTTCTTCTCCGTTCTTAGCCTCCTCATCATTCTTCCTTCCTCCTCATCATCATCCTGACTTCTTCCTTATCCTCATCCTTCCTTCTTATCTTCCTCTTATAATCCTGTTCGCGTCCTTCCTTATTATTCTCACTATTATCCTGTTCTCATCTTCCTCACCATCCTGTTCTCATCTTGTCATCCTTAATCATCCTCACCATCGTCCTGTCAGCCTTTTTAATTTCCTCATCATTCTGTTCTTATCTTTCCTTCTCATCTTCCTTCTCATCCTGCTCTACTCCTCACCATCATCTTCTCCTACTGCGTCTCATCTTTCTCATGATCCTGTCCGCATCCTTCATCAGCATCCTCCTTTTTATCGTCCTTCTCACACTCATCCTGTTCTCATTCTTCTTCTCAGCTTTCCCTCATCCTGTTCTAATCCTTCATTTTCATCTTTTTCGTCATCCTATTCTCATCTTCATTATTCTTCCTTCTCATCTCCCACCCTATTTTCCTGTTCTCATCTGGCAATCACCCTATTCTCATCTTGCTCATTCTCATATTTGCACCTTCATCATCATCCTTTTCTCATCTTTGTCACACTGTTCTCATCATCCTCGCCACCTTATTATCCCTTTCATCTTTTTATCATCCTATTCTCATCCTTTTGTAAAGTGGTGTCACAGTCATCATCCTGTTCTCATTCTTTTTTCTCATCTTTCTTATAGTCCTGCTCTACTCTTCCTCATCATCCTGTTCTCATCTTTCATTATTATCCTGTTCTCATATTTTACTATCATGTTGTCATCTTCCTCATCATTCGGTTCTCATCTTCCTCATTACCCTGTTCTCATCCTTCTCATTCTACCTTATCTTCATCACCATCCTGTTCTCATCCCTTTCATCATTGTAATTGTCATTATCCTGTTCTCATTCTTCCCATTTTCTGCATCATCCTGTTCTCATTCTTTTCATGGTCCTGTTCTCATCTTCATCATAATCGGGGCGGCATGGCGAAGTGGGTAGAGCGGCCGTGCCAGAAACC
Source organism: Nerophis ophidion (assembly GCF_033978795.1). Classification (NCBI taxonomy): domain Eukaryota; kingdom Metazoa; phylum Chordata; class Actinopteri; order Syngnathiformes; family Syngnathidae; genus Nerophis; species Nerophis ophidion. The sequence goes on from NC_084628.1 coordinate 23,672,229, forward strand.
CGAGGGTTGACGGTTCGCTCCCCGCCTCTTGACATCCAAATTGCTGCCGTTGTGTCCTTGGGCAAGACAATTCCCCCTTGCCAGCCCGGTGCCGCTCACACTGGTGAATGAAGGAAGGGTGGGGGTCAGAGGGGCCGTGGGCGCAACCTGGCAGCCACGCTTAAGTCAGCTACCCCATGGCAGCTGGGGCTACAAATGTCGCTTACCACCACCAGGTGTGAATGAATGATGGGTTCTCACTTCTCTGTGAAGTACTTTGAGTGAAAAGCGCTATACAAGTACATCCCACATGTATTATATATAAATCTAATCCATTATTAGAATGTATTGTTATCCTATTCTCACTCTTCCTTCTCATCTTTTTCTTCATCCTGTTCTCATTTGTCCTTCTCATCCTGCTCTCATTCTTCCTTGTTATTAACCTCCTACAGTCATGTTCTAATCTGTCCTTATCATTTCTTTTTCATCCTTCCTTTACATCCTGTTCTCATTCTTCTCATCATCCTGTTCTCATTTGTTTATCTCATCCTCCTGTTCTCATCATCATCCTTTCTCATTATTCCTTCTCATCCTTCTTGTAGTCATGTTCTCATCTGTCCTTATCATCCTGTTCTCATCTTTCCTTCACATCCTGTTCATTCTTCTAATCTTCGTCATCATCCTGTTTTTATTCGTCCTTCTCATC
>NC_084628.1:23677913-23757913 GCF_033978795.1 Nerophis ophidion
GAAGGCAACACATATTAGCCTACTATCAAAATGTCTATGTGTCGCAGGCTGAAGCAAATCTTCGTTGACAGAAATGTTGAAATTGTATATTCTACACATTTTTACAACATTAGAAACCATTAGTAAATCAGAGGTTACTCAGAAGGTGAGATAACTCCTGGAAAAAAATGGCTTTTAATGGCCAAAGGTATAACTGTTTGTATCCAAGCTAAAGGAAATGGCAGGCTGTCTTCTTTTAATAGATTTATTACAATATTTGGCAAGCTAGGTAATGTTTGCTGTGGTCTGGAACAGCATGGCACACAAACAACTATCTGAAATGCAGCCAATATTACATACGGATAATGTGTCATGAGACATGCAAAACTAAATTACCAAAGAGGATAAAAGTAAAGGAATTTAAATGAGCTCAAATATACTTACAAATGAGGTATAATGATGTAATATGTACATATAGCTAGCCTAAATAGCATGTTAGCATTGATTAGTTTGCAGTCATGCTCTGACCAAATATGCCTAATTAGCACTCCAGCAAGTCAAACCCATCAACAAAGCTTACCTTTGTGCATTCAGGCACAGTATAAAACTTTTGGTGGACAAAATGACACAAAGGATTTTACATGTAAATGAACTGTTTATGTCACAGTCCACACTATGGTGGGTTCAAGAACCGCCAAAATTAGTAGGACAAAACGATGTTCACCAAATACTGTCGTCAGTGAAGCATACACACAAACATATTAAACAGTGGGCTTTCTAAAAATTGGGAAGGTTTGTGTCGTGTTTGTCCTCAAACAAAAAACATACTAAACAAAAAAAACTATATTTCCCCCACCTTTTTCCATTTTCAATCCTTTTTTAAAAATGCTCCAGGGACATAAAGAGACTGACCTGCACCTTAACCCATACATCACAGTTCAGGTAATCTCGCCTTATTGGGGCAGTGATCTAAGTCTTTTTTTTAATGTTATCAGATTTATTGGTATGATGTCATATATCCTCATATTGGCCCGATAATTACCTGCACCCCTAAGATGGTTCCTAAGGGTAACCCGCTAACGGGTTACCCTTAGGAACCATCAGAGTTCTGACCTGTGTTCTGCTGGTTCTTGTTGCGCTCTTTTAGGAAGTAGGATTACTCTTGGTGAAAAGCGGACTACTTCCTGTCTCCACTGTCTCTTGTTGGGGGGGAGTACAAACCCTGTTTCCATATGAGTTGGGAAATTGTGTTAGATGTAAATATAAACGGAATACAATGATTTGCAAACCCTTTGCAACCCATATTCAGTTGAATGCACTACAATGACAAGATATTTGATGTTCAAACTCATACACTTTATTTTTTTTTTGCAAATAATAATTAACTTAGAATTTCATGGCTGCAAAACGTGCCAAATTTGGGAAAGGGCATGTTCACCACTGTGTTACGTCACCTTTTCTTTTAACAACGCTCAATAAAAGTTTGGGAACTGAGGAAACTAATTGTTGAAGCTTTGAAAGTGGAATTTTTTCGCATTCTTGTTTTATGTAAAGCTTCAGTTGTTCAACAGTCCGGGGTCTCCGCTGTCATATTTTACGCTTCATAATGCGCCACACATTTTCGATGGGAGACAGGTCTGGACTGCAGGCGGGCCAGGAAAGTACCCGCACTCTTTTACTACGAAGCTATGCTGTTGTAACACGTGGCTTGACATTGTCTTGCTAAAATAAGCAGGGGCGTCCATGTTAGCGTTGCTTGGATGGCAACATATGTTGTTCCAAAACCTGTATGTACCTTTCAGCATTAAAGGTGCCTTCACAGATGTGTAAGTTACCCATGCCTTGGGCACTAATGCACCCCCATACCATCACAGATGCTGGCTTTTCAACTTTGCGCCTATAACAATCCGGATGGTTATTTTCCTGTTTGTTCCGGAGGACAGCACGTCCACAGTTTCCAAATATAATTTGAAATGTGGACTCGTCAGACCACAGAACACTTTTCCACTTTGCATCAGTCCATCTTAGGTGAGCTCGGGCCCAGCGAAGCCAGCTGCATTTCTGGGCGCTGTTGATAAATGGATTTGGCTTTGCATAGTAGAGTTTTAAATTGCACTTACAGATGTAGCGACCAACTGTAGTTACTGACAGTGGTTTTATGAAGTGTTCCTGAGCCCATGTGGTGATATCCTTTACACACTGATGTCGGGTTTTGATGCAGTACCTCCTGAGGGATCCAAGGTCCATAATATCATCGCTTACGTGCAGTGATTTCTCCTGATTCTCTGAACCTTTTAATGATTTTATGGACCGTAAACGGTAAAATCCCTAAATTCCTTCCAATAGCTCGTTGAAAAATATTGTTCTAAAACTGTTCGACAATTTGCTTACAAAGTGGTGACCCTCACCCCATCCTTGTTTGTGAATTACTTAGCATTTCATGTAAATTGCTTTTATACCCAATCATGGCACCCGCCTGTTCCCAATTAGACTGCACACCTGTGGGATGTTCCAAAAAAGTGTTTGATGAACATTCCTCAACTTTATCAGTATTTATTGCCACCTTTCCCAATTTCTTTGTCACGTGTTGTTGGCATCAAATTCTAAAGTTAATGATTATTTGCAAAAAAAAAATGTTTACCAGTCTGAACATCAAATATGTTGTCTTTGTAGCATATTCAACTGAATATAAGATGAAAATGATTTTCAAATCATTGTATTCCATTTATATTTACATCCAACACAATTTCCCAACTCATATGGAAACGGTGTTTGTAGGTTCTTCCAGATTATTGGCAGGTCAGCCTCAGCCAATCACAGCCCAAGAAAAAAACATTGGCAAAAAAGCAGCAGAAAGTAAAGAAATGTTGAGTGGTAGACATTTTACCTGATGCTTTTTCTTCGTTATGAGAAAGTGCAGCATTGGTTCATGCAACATTGTTTTTGTCTCAGTGACCTCATCAGACAGGATGAGAACATGGGACGGTGTAAGACACAAAAGAATCTGAGATGTGAGACAACAGGAGAACAAAATAAAACACTGGCGAACCTAAGACAGCATGAGGCGATATGAGAAAACATGAGACATGAGAACACAAAGCAACATGAGAAATATGAGAACACGAGGCAACATGACCGAACACAAGATAACGTGAGATAATGACAGCATGAGAGAACATGAGAAATCACGAGACATTGAGAGAACACAAAAGAACATGATAAGGGATAAGACAAGATGATACACGTGAAAACAAGGCAACATCGCATAACATGAGACATGAGAATACATGGCAATATGACAGAACACAAGATAACGTGAGATAATGACAGCATGAGAGAACATGAGACATTGAGAGAACACAAGAGAACATGATACGGGATAAGACAAGATGATACATGTGAAAACAAGGCAACATGACATAACATGAGACATGAGAACACAAGGCAATATGACATAACACAAGATAACGTGAGATAATGACAGCATGAGAGAACATGAGAACAAAAAAAGACTCGCAGATATGAGGAAAAACATGACAACATGGGAGAACATGAGACCACAAGGCAACATGAGAACACAGTAAAACATGAGACGGTATAAGACAATATGATGCAACATGTGAAAACAAGGCAACAGGACATGACAGAAAATAACATGAGTATGACAGTGAGAGGACAAGAGAACAAAAGGTAACATGGGCGAACGCAAGAGAAAATTACACAGTGTGAGATGAAAGGGCATGATAAGACTTGAGAACATGCAAGAGCATAAGACTGTATAGGATAATATGCTAGAACGTGAGACAACACTTGAGAATACGATGGCAACATAACAGAAGATGAGAACACAAGGCAACATGAGAGAACCCAAGAGAAAAAATTACATAGCATACAACACAAAGGAACAGAAAAATGCATAGGACAACACGAGAGAGAACATGAAGCAACATGACAGGACATTAGACAACATAGGAATATGAGACAGTATAAGACAATATGACATGAGAATAAAAGACAACATGACAGAACGCACAAGAACATGAGTGTAAATTCAATATGAGAGAACATGAGAACAAAAAGCAACACAGCACGGGGTGAACACAGCAACCTGAGAGAACATAAGACAACAAGGGAACGTAAGAAAAATGAGAATACAATGGCAACATGACAAAATGATAACACAAGGCAACATGACAGAACACATGAGAACAGGAGAGAGTAAGACAGTATAAGATAATATGATACAACATGAGACCACGAGGGAAAATGAGAATACAGTGGCAACATGACAGAACACGAGAACAAGGCAACATGAGAGAACGCAAGAGAAAAGTACACAGCACGATACAACACAAGCGACTAGGAGCCAGCAAAGGACAACACTATAGAACATAAGGCAACATGAGAACATGAGGCAACATGGGAAAACAAGAGAACGTGACCGTTTAAGACAATATGATACAACATGAGAAAACAAGGCAACATTTAAGAACATGAGAACACAAGAGAACACAAGAGTGTAAGACAATATGATACAACATGAGAAAACAAGGCAACCATAAAGAACATGAGACAACATGACAGAACGCAAGGGAACATGAGTATAAGTCGATATGAGAAAACGTGAGAGATGGCATGATCCGATTTGAGAACAAGAAAGAGTATGAGACAGTAAAAGGCAACATGACAGAACACAAGAGAGTATGAGACAACACAAGACAGTATAAGATAATATGATAGAGCATGAGACAACACAGGGGGAGATGAGAATGCAATGACAACATGACAAAACATTCACATGAGAAAATTACAAAGCATGAAATAATATGAGATGATGAGACAGCGTAGGACAAGACCAGGGAACACAAAAGCGCATGAGACAGTATGAGACACGAGACAGCAGAGAAATGCATGAAATGAGAAGTCAGTTGTTTAGAATGAGGACGCAGGCGGATGAGATGGCGGTTGTGTGTGATGAGGATTATGAGTGGTGATGCAGGAAAATGGCGTCCGTCTCAGAAAGACAAGAATGAGATTGTTGAGGGATGAATTAGACTGAGCAACGTCATGAGGTTGAGGACATGAGAGCAGAATGAGAAAGATGTTAGCCAGTGGAGCCACAGTGTTAAAAGGGAACATTATCACAATTTCAGAAGGGTAAAAACCCCAAAAAATCAGTTCCCAGTGACTAATTTTATTTTTCAATTTTTTTTCAAAATTTTACCCGTCATTGAATATCCCGGATAAATGCTTTAAAGTGCCTGATTTTCGCTATCTGTAAATCCACCCGTCCATTTTCCTGTGACATCACATAGTGATGCCAATACAAACAAACATGGCGGATAGAACAGCAAGATATAGCGACATTAGCTCGGATTCAGACTCGGATTTCAGCGGCTTAAGCGATTCAACAGATTACGCATGTATTGAAACGGATGGTTGGAGTGTGGAGGCAGATAGCGAAAACGAAATTGAAGAAAAAACTGAAGCTATTGCGCGAATAGCTATTGAATCTATTCGGCGATTGCCTTCTAACCAACGATTGCATCTTTTGACCACTGGAGCAACTTAAATCTGTCCATTGGTAAGTGTTTGTTTGGCATTAAGTGTGGGTGGAGGGAAAGGCTGGATGCAAATATAGCTACAAATGCACATACAGCTAGCCTAAATAGCATGTTAGCATCGATTAGCTTGCAGTCATGCCGTGACCAAATATGTCTGATTAGCACATAAGTCAATAACATCAACAAAACTCACCTTTGTGATTTTGTTGACTTTATCGTTGGAAATGCATCTGCTTTGAGTGTCGCAGGATATCCACACATCTCTGCGTCATCTGTCGTAGCATCGCTGTTGTCTGTAAAATGTGCAGAACAAATGAGGGACTTTCGCATCTTTTGACCACTGGTGTACTTGAATCCGTCGATTGCTATGTGTTTGTTTGGCATTAAATGTGGGTGGAGGGAAAGGCTGAATGCAAATTTAGCTACAAATGTACATACAGCTAGCCTAAAAAGCATGTTAACATCGATTAGCTGAAAGTCATGCCGTAACCAAATATGTCTGATTAGCACATAAGTCAATAACATCAACAAAACTCACCTTTGTGATTTCGTTGACTTTATCGTTGGAAATGCATCTGCTTTGAGTGTCGCAGGATATCCACACATCTCTGCGTCATCTGTCGTAGCATCGCTGTTGTCTGTAAAATGTGCAGAACAAATGAGGGACTTTCGCATCTTTTGACCACTGGTGTACTTGAATCCGTCGATTGGTATGTGTTTGTTTGGCATTAAATGTGGGTCGAGGGAAAGGCTGGATGCAAATATAGCTACAAATGAGGCATAACGATGCAATATGTACATACAGCTATCCTAAATAGCATATTAGCATCGATTAGCATGCCTTGCTAATCGATGCAAACTCCACGTAACTCAACTTGAATCCGTCCCTGATCGTGTTGTTACACCCTCCGAATCATGATGTCTCCAAGGTACGGAAAACAGTCGAAAAAACTGAAAATAACAGAGCTGATTTGACTTAATGTGTCTAATGTGTTTGAGAAAATGGCGGATTGCTTCCCACTGTAACGTCACGGGTGAAAGGTCATAGCTCCGACAGCGAACAATTGAAAGGCGTTTAAATCGCCAAATTCACCCTTTTAGAGTTCGAAAATCGGTTAAAAAAACATATGGTCTTTTTTCTATATATATACCTATATATTGACGTTTACATAGGTCTGGTGATAATGTTCCCCTTTAAAAATTGACGCCGTGATGAAGGACATACATGAGAACATGTTTTAAGAGGAAGAAATATGTCTGGCAGGTTTAAAGTCGTCATGAGAAACTAAAAAGGATTGACAGCATGAGAATGATGAGACAAGAGCATTGAGTGAGAAGAAGCTGCAAGGGGGTCTTGCTGCACGTGCACACGTTCCAGCAGCAGACGTGAGGAGGATGAGTTGAGATGTGGAGATTATTTGAGCGGGAAAAAGCTGCACAGACTTATGAGATAACATCCAAAGGGTATTAAGCTACAGACACTAGCGTAGCCATGGATCAAATATTTAGCCTCCAAATCATCATGACTCCCCCCCCCCCCTCCCCCCATGCGGGTTGCAGAAAACCGGGTCAGGCTGGAGGAGAGAGAAGCGAGAGCGAGCACATGATGGGCAGATAAAGGCTTGTCTGTGTCTGAGGAAGAGGAGGATGAAAGGACATGAAGGGGCCTCTCTGTTGAAGGAGCGAGCCCAGCTTCTATAGAAGACTCCCTTGGTGCCTTGAGCTGGCAGCCCATAATAGCACGTCGCTATGGACACTGCTCCTTTCACTGCTGACCACCACAGTCACACCCAAACTTCTCCACACCTTCGTCTTCAAGTTGTCGCCACGCCGAGAGATTCCAGTAAATCTCGTTTCCATGGCGACACGCGACGGCGTTGCTGAAATGCAGGGAGAGAACTGTAATGCGCATGCAAGGCCACTGGGCGGCGACACTGCGCCCGACGTGCTATTGTTTTTCATCAGAAAAAGTACTTTTTGAGGCAAAGCAGTGTTGAGTGGTTGTTGCGTCGACGTCGTTGCAGTTGTGTTTCATTGGTATTGTGTTGCAGGTTTGTTGTTGTTGTCTTGTGGTGCTGTGTTGCTGTTGTTTACCCGCGTATTGTTGTTTTATTTGTAGCGTATTGCATGTTTGTTGGTGTAGTTTGGGTTTGCATTGGTGTTGTGGTTGCAGGCGTGTCATGTTGTATTGCGGTTGTGTTGTCGGAAGGGGAGTTAAAAAAAAAATCTATTTTCAAATTAATCGCAATTCTTGCTTATAACAATTCTTAATTGATTTTTTTTAATCTAAAATTGATTTTCAAACAAATCGCGACTCCTAATTAAAAAAAATATTTTTAAAATTAATCGCTATTGTTGCTTTGTAACGATTCTTAATTGATAAAAAAAAAAATCAAAAATCAATTTTCAAATTATCCATGATTCCTCTATGTAACGATTCTTAATTGATTAAAAAAAAATCTATTTTCAAATTAATCACTATTCTTGCTTGTAAAGATTTTTAATTGTTTAAAACATTAAAAAATATTTTCGAATTAGTCGTGATTACTATATGTAACAATTCTTAAGTGATTAAAAAAAATCTAAATTCGATTTTCAAATTAATCGCTATTATTAATTGTAACAAAAAAAAAATGTTATACAAAATTTTTAATTTGTATTATTATTTTTTAATCTGTCCTGTCCATTCACTCAGACAATTATATTGTTGATGTAGATCACTGGTCCCCAAACTTTTTGACTCGTGGGCCGCATTGAGTTAAACGTGTGTATATATATATATATATATATATATATATATATATATATATATATATACCTGGGGATGGTTGATTGGCAACACTAAATTGGCCCTAGTGTGTGAATGTGAATGTTGTCTGTCTATCTGTGTTGGGCCTGCGATGAGGTGGCGACTTGTCCAGGGTGTACACCGCCTTCTGCCCGATTGTAGCTGAGATAGGCATCAGCGCCCGACGCGACCCCAAAGGGAATGGGCGGTAGAAGATGGTGATATATATATGTTTTGTGGGTTCTTCCGAGGATGTCGTAGTCGTAATGGTTTGTACAGTCCTTTGAGACATTTGTGATTTAGGGCTGTATAAACAAACATTGATTGATTGATTTGTGTATATATACATATATATATATATATATATATATATATACTGTATATATATATATATATATATATATCCATCCATTTTCTACCGCTTATTCCCTTTTGGGGTCGCGGGGGGCGCTGGCGCCTATCTCAGCTAAAATCGGGCGGAACATACATATATACATATATCTTCTATATATTATTCTATATATTATATATTTCGAGTACGATGATGTCATATTATCGACAGGAAAAAATATTTTTATGTACAATATGATTTGCCTTAGCGGCCAAGAGACACCGAGAGTAACAAGCGGTAGAAAATGGATTGGAAAGAACAGATTTAAAAAAATAATAATTATTAAAAAATAAAAAAAAAACTTTTTCAAATTCTTTTTATTTAAAAAAATATGTATATATATTGTATTCATTTATAAACATTTTTTAACTAGGGACTTCCCGCGGCCCAGATTTTGGACGCTGGGGGTCATATTTTGGCCAACCCTGATGTAGATGACCATATCTGCTGTACACATTTTCTTTAGAAAAGTGAAGTGTTGGACGGCGTGGCGAAGTTGGGAGAGTGGCCGTGCCAGCAATCTGAGGGTTACTGGTTCAATCCCCACCTTCTACCATCCTAGTCACGTCCGGTGTACTTGGGCAAGACACTTCACCCTTGCTCCTGATGGGTCCTGTTTAGCGCCTTGCATGGCAGCTCCCGCCATCTGTGTGTGAATGGGTGAATGTGGAAATACTGTCAAAGCGCTATACAAGTACAACCATTTACGATTTGACTTTATTCAATACTTGAGTTGAATTTTATTAAACAAAAACATTTTTTTTTAAAGTAATATAGAAATGTATACGCGCTGTTTATCTATTTTATGGAAGGATGTTGTTACTCATAGAAGTGCCATCCAATGTTATTGAAAAAGTAGACATTTTTAATGGAGAATCGTTTTGAATCGAAAATTGTATCTGAATCGAATAGTTAGCCCCAAAAAATCTAATCAAATTGTGTGGTGCCCAAAGATTATCAGCCTTAGTTGTCGGTGTGTTGAAAGTGTTTTGTATAGCAGTTGAGTTGTATTGCAGTTAGATGTATGAATCTTTGGGCAGCTAACGATTCGAACCCATTCTGGTTCCTTGGGGGACGATTAGATTCAGAATCGATTCAACACGATTCTCGCCTCAAACCGATTCTCGCAATGTATTATTTGGTGTAATAATTATAATGATACTTTTTCAAAATAGGTTACAGGTAAATGAAACGCTTCTGGTTGCATGGGGAAGGCATGCAAATGTATTTTTAAAAATGTATTCCAGATTTTTTAAGACAGATTTCTGAAAATGATGAATTGATTTAGAATCGGAATGAATAACAATCGCAATTTAGATGTCAATCAATTTTTTTTGTGCACTCCTAATGCAGTTGTTTTGTGGGGGTGTTGCAGTCCAGGGGCGGTACAGCTCGGTTGGTAGAGCGGCCGTGCCAGCAACTTGAAGGTTCCAGGTTCGATCCCCACTTCCGCTATCCTAGTCACTACCGTTGTGTCCTTGGGCAAGACACTTTATCCACCTGCTCCCAGTGCCACCCACACTGGTTTAAATGTAACTTAGACATTGGGTTTCACAATGTAAAGAAAGCACTCTGAGTCATTCGAGAAAAGTGATATATAAATACAATTCACTTCACTTCACAGTTGTATTTGAGGTTTGGGGTAATTGTTTTGTGTCATTTTGCAGAGATGTAGTTGTTTTGAAGTTGTGTTTTATTAGACACATTGTAATTTGGTGTTGGAGTTGCGTTGTATTGTGGTCGTGTTGTATTACAGTTGCGTTGTATTCATGCTTTAGTCATGTTGTGGTGGTGTTGTAGTTATTTTGTAGTCGTGTTGTGTTGTAGTCGCTTTGTATTGCAGTTGTGTGTTGGAGTCATGTTGTGGTGGTGTTGTCGCTGTGTTGTAGTCAAGCTGTATTGTAGCTGTGTGTTGGAGTCTTGTGGTTGTATTTTAGTCGAGTTCCATTGCAGTTGTGTTGTATTCGTGTGTTGAGGTCATGTTGTGGTGTTGTAGTTGTGTTGTATTGCAGTTGTATGTTGAGTCATGCTGCCGTTGTTTTTGATTGATTGATACTTTTATTAGTAGATTGCACAGTACAGTACATATTCCGTACAATTGACCACTAAATGGTAACACCCGAATAAGTTTTTCAACTTGTTTAAGTCGGGGTCCACGTTAATCAATTCATGGTAGGTCCGTTGCAGTTGTGTTGTAGTTGTGTGTTGGGGTCATGCTGCAGTTGTGTTGTAGTCATGTTTTATTACAGTTCCTTTGTAGTCTGGTGTTGGTGTTGCGTTTAATTGCAGTCGTATTGTATTACAGTTGCGTTGTAGTCGTGTGTTGGAGTCATGTTGTGGTGGTGTTGTAGTCGAGTTGTATTGCAGCTGTGTGGTATTCGTGTGTTAAAGTCATGTTGTGGTGGTGGTGTAGTTGTATTGCAGTTGTGTGTTGGAGTCATGTTGCCATTGTGTTGTAGTTGTGTGTTGGAGTCATGCTGCAGTTGTGTTGTAGTCTTTTTTATCACAGTTCCTTTTTTGTCTGTGTTGGTGTTGCGTTGGATTGCAGTCGTATCGTATTACAGTTGCTTTGTAGTCATGGGTTAGTCTTGTTGTGGTCACGTTGTATTGCAGTTGTATTGTATAACAGTTGCGTTGTAGTCATATGTTAGTCATATTGTGGTCGCTTTGTACTGCAGTAGTGTTGTAGTCGTGTGTTGGAGTCATGTATCGGAGTCATGTTGCATGTTGGAGTCATGCATTGGAGTCATGTTGCATGTTGGAGTCATGCATTGGAGTCATGTTGCAGTGATGTTGTAGGTTTCGTAGTCTTGTTGTATTGCAGTTGTATTGTAGTAGTGCGTTGGAGCCATGTTGCAGTTGTGATGGTAGTCATGCATTGCAGTCACATTGCAGTGGTGTTGGAGTCATGTTGCAGTTGTGTTGTAGTTGTGCATTGAAGTCATGTTGTAGTCGTGTGTTGGACGTGGGAGTCATGTTGCAGTTGTGTTGGAATCATGTTGCAGTTGTGTTGTAGTTGTGCGTTGAAGTCATGTTGTAGTCGTGTGTTGGACTTGGGAGTCATGTTGCAGTTGTGTTGGATTTGGGAGTCATATTGCAGTGGTGTTATAGTCGTGTGTTTGAGTCATGTTGCAGTTGTGTTGTAGTCATGTTGCAAGTGTGCAACGCCACACGCCCTCGCGGAGCAGAGAGGTAGCGGCATGGCTAATGTTACCGGTGCGGTGTGAGTGGTAACGCGAGAGAAAGACGGTGCAAATCTGGTAACGAATAAAGGAATAATTAGTTCCCAAGAAAAACAGCTCAGGGTCTGTCGCCTGCGGCGGTTTGGCTTCAAGCGGCAAGATGTCGAACAGACAACCGTAATATATCAATAATGCGGCAAAAGCGTTATTGACATTAGCACTGCTAATTTGTAGCATCATTTGAAAAGTCACCTGCTAGAGAATGAATAGTGCTTGAAACTCTGCATGTCAACATCTCTGTTCGGTGCCACACCAACAAAATGCCGAAGCAAACATTTCCACATCAACACCGTATGGAAGAAATAGTCAACAACAGAAGGAGATAACGTCCGCAGGAACCTACCACATAGCGAAGGACATACAGTATTTGATTTCCTATTATGCAGCTGATTTTTATTTGACACTTATTGAAATATCTTGTTTGACATCATGCACAAAAGTGCACTTTATTTGTTTTAAACTATTGTAGTGGCCTTCTGTACAAAAAACACACTTTAATTTAGTGTTGTTTTGATATGTCATCTTAATGACATCATGCACAAAAGTGCACTAATACCTTGTTTTAAAATGTCTCTGACAATCTTGCACTTTCTGTTTTGGAAATGACATGAATGATTGTGCCACTGCTGAATAACTGTTTGATAAATACAGTTTTGGTCAATTGACTTAGTTGTGATTTCCCTCTCTGCATGAAAGTTTAAAACAAGCATATATTAATGCAGTATGAACAAGAATGTTTTAATGTAGACACATAGAATCATCATACTGCTGTGATTATATGTATCAAGTGTTCATTAAAGGCTAGGGCAAAATATCGAGATATATATCGTGTATCGTGAGATGGCCTAAAAATATCGAGATATTAATAAAAGGGCATATCGCCCAGCCCTAGTTGGAGTCATGTTGCAGTTGTGTTGGAGTTATGTGTTGGGCTTGGGAGTCGTGTTGCAGTTGTGTTGTAGTCATGTGTTGAGTCGTGTGTTGGAGTCATGTTGCAGTTGTGTTGGGAGTCATGTAGCAGTCGTCTGTTGTAGTCATGTTGTAGTCATGTAGCATTTGTGTTGTAGTCCTGTTGGAGTCGCGCGTTGGGAGTCATGTTGCAGTTGTATTGGAGTCATATGTTGGAGTCATGTTGCAGTTGTACTGTAATCATGCATTGAAGTCATGTTGCTGTTGTGTTTTAGTTGTGCGTTGGAGTCATGTTGCAGTCGTGTTAGAGTCATGTTGCAGTTGTGTTGGAGTCATGTTGCAGTCATGCGTTGGATTCATGTTGCAGTCGTGTGTTGGAGTCATGTGTTGCAGTTGTGTTGTAGTAATGTGTTGGAGTCATGTTGCAGTTGTACTGTAATCATGCATTACAGTCATGTTGCTGTTGTGTTTTAGTTGTGCGTTGGAGTCATGTTGCAGTTGTGTTGTAGTCGTGTTGCAGTTGTACTGTAATCATGCATTAAAGTCATGTTGCTGTTGTGTTTTAGTTGTGCGTTGGAGTCATGTTGCAGTCGTTCGTTGGAGTCATGTTGCAGTTGTATTGGAGTCATGTGTTGGAGTCATGTTGCAGTCATGCGTTGGAGTCATGTTGTAGTTGTGTTGTAGTCGTGTTGGAGTCATGTTGCAGTTGTACTGTAATCATGCATTGAAGTCATGTTGCTGTTGTGTTTTAGTTGTGTGTTGGAGTCATGTTGCAGTTGTACTGTAATCATGCATTGAAGTCATGTTGCTGTTGTGTTTTAGTTGTGCGTTGGCGTCACCTAACAGTTGTGTTGGAGTCATGTTGCAGTTGTACTGTAATCATGCATTGAAGTCATGTTGCTGTTGTGTTTTAGTTGTGTGTTGGAGTCATGTTGCAGTTGTACTGTAATCATGCATTGAAGTCATGTTGCTGTTGTGTTTTAGTTGTGCGTTGGCGTCACCTAACAGTTGTGTTGGAGTCATGTTGCAGGGATGTTGTAGTTGTGTGTTGGACTCATGTTGCAGGGATGTTGTAGTTGTATGTTGGAGTCATGTTGAAGTGATGTTGTAGTTATATGTTGGAGTCATGTTGAAGTGATGTTGTAGTTATGTCATGTTGCAGTGATGTCGTAGTTGTGTGTTGGAGTCATATTGCCGTGATGTTGTAGTTGTGTGTTGGAGTCATGTCGCAGTGATGTTGTAGTTATATGTTGGAGTCATGTTGGAGTCGTGTTGGACTTGGGAGTCATGTTGCAGTTGAATTGTAGTCGTGTGTTGGAGTCACTTTGCAGTTGTGTTGGAGTGGTGTGTTGGACTTGGGAGTCATGTTGCAGTTGTGTTGGAGTCCTGCATTTGAGTCATGTTGCAGTTGTGTTGGAGTCCTGCATTGGAGTCATGTTGCAGTTGTGTTGGAGTCATGTTGCGGTGATGTTGTAGTTGTGTTTTGGAGTCATGTTGCAGTTGTGTGTTGGAGTCATGTTGCAGTTGTGTGTTGGAGTCATGTTGCAGTTATATGTTGGAGTCATGTTACAGTTGTGTTGGAGTCATGGGTTGGACTTATGTTGCAAGGATGTTGTAGTTGTGTGTTGGAGTCACATTGCAGTGATGTTGTAGTTATATGTTGGAGTCATGTTTGAGTCGTGTTGGACTTGCGAGTCCTGTTGCAGTTGTGTCGTAGTCGTGTGTTGGAGTCACTTTGCAGTTGTGTTGGAGTCATGTTGCAGTTGTATTGGAGTCATGTTGCAGTGATGTTTTAGTTGTGTGTTGGAATCATGTTGCAGTTGGGTTGTAGTCATGTTGCAGTTATGTTGTAGTCATGTTGCATTGATATTGCAGTTGGGTTTTAGTCATGTGTTGGAGTCACTTTGTAGTTGTGTTGGAGTCATGTTGCAATTGTGTTGTAGTCATGTTACAGTGATGTTGTAGTTGTGTGTTAGAGTCATGTTGTAGTTGTGTTGTAGTCGTATGTTGGAGTCACTTTGCTTTTGAGTCATGTTGCAGTTGTGTTGGAGTCATGTTGCAGTTGGGTTGTAGTTGTCTGTTGGAGTCATGTTGTCGCTGTGTTGGGGTCATTTTGCAGTTGTGTTGCTGTCGAGTTGCAGTCGTTTTGTATCGAAAATGGGTTGTCGCTGTATTTTAGTGGTACATTTGTTTTGTACTGCAGTTGTATTTTAGATATGTTGCATTGCAGTTGTGTTGTAGTCACTTTGCAGTTGTGTTGGAGTTGTGTGTTGGACTTGGGCGTCATGTTGCAGTCGTGTTGGAGTCGTGCGTTGGAGTCATGTTGCAGGGATGTTGTAGTTGTGTATTGGAGTCATGTTGCAGCTGTGTTGTAGTCATGTTGCAGTTATGCTGTAGTCATGTTGCAATTGGGTTGTACTCGTGTATTGGACTCACTTTGCAGTTGTATTGGAGTCATGTTGCAATTGTGTTGGAGTCATGTTGCAGTGATGTTGTAGTTGTGTGTTGGAGTCATGTCGCAGTTGTGTTGTAGTCATGTTGCAGTTGTGTTGTAGTCGTGTGTTGGGGTCATTTTGCAGTTGTGTTGCTGTCCAGTTGCAGTCGTTTTGTATCGAAAATGGGTTGTTGCTGTATTTTAGTGGTAAATTTGTTTTGTACTGCAGTTGTATTTTAGACATGTTGCACTGCAGTTGTGTTGTAGTCACTTTGCAGTTGTGTTGGAGTTGTGTGTTGGACTTGGGAGTCATGTTGAAGTCGTGCATGAGAGTCATGTTCCAGTTGTGTTGTAGTCATGTTGCAGTTGGGTTGTAGTTGTGTGTTGGAGTCATGTTGCAGTTATATGTTGGAGTCATGTTACAGTTGTGTTGGAGTCATGGGTTGGACTTATGTTTTCAAGGATGTTGTAGTTGTGTGTTGGAGTCATGTTGCAGTGATGTTGTAGTTATGTGTTGGAGTCATGTTTAAGTCGTGTTGGACTTGGGAGTCATGTTGCAGTTGTGTTGTAGTCGTGCATTGGAGTCATGTTGCAGTGATGTTTTAGTTGTGTGTTGGAGTCATGTTGCAGTTGTGTTGTACTCATGTTGCAGTGATGTTGCAGTTGGGTTGTAGTTGTGTGTTGGAGTCATGTTGTAGTTGGGTTGTAGTTGTCTGTTGGAGTCATGTTGTAGCTGTGTTGGGGTCATGTTTCAGTTGTGTTGTTGTCGAGTTGCAGTCGTTTTGTATCGAAAATGGGTTATCGCTGTATCTTAGTGGTAAATTTGTTTTGTAGTGCAGTTGTATTTTAGACATGTTGCATTGCAGTTGTGTTGGAGTCGTGTGTTGGATTTGGGAGTCATGTTGCAGTCGTGTTGGAGTCATGTTGCAGTTGAGTTATAGTTGTGTGTTGGAGTCATGTTGCAGTTGGGTTGTAGTTGTGTGTTGGAGTCTTACTGCAGTTGTGTCGTTGTTTAGTTGCAGTCGTTTTGTATCGCAAATTTGTTGCTGCATTTTAGTGATTAATTTGTTTTGTACTACAGTTGTCCATCCATCCATTTCCTACCGCTTATTCCCTTTTGGGGTCACGGGAGGCGCTGGTGCCTATCTCAGCTACAATCGGGCGGAAGGCGGCGTACACCCTGGAAAAGTCGCCACCTCATCGCAGGGGCAGTTGTATTTTAGACATGTTGTATTGCAGTTGTGTTGTAGTCGAGTGTTGGAGTCATATTTTACTAGTGTTTTACTAGTGTTGTCGTGTTGTAGTCATTGGTTGGCTGGCTGGCTTGTTTTGGTGCTCTATGGTGGCTCTAACGAAGCTCCACGTAAACAATCCCGTTTAGGGACAGGTAATTGGCTAATAAGAAGTGAGTTCTCTGTGTGTGTTGCTAAAGTTGGACTCCTCTTACATGAATCACAACCAAGTTGGTCCTTCCAGATGTTTCCATGCAGGTAACACAGCAGCATGACAATTACGATGGTAATAATATTGACGACGGCGTCCTTCACGTTGTAACCTGTGCGAGCGTTGCGTGCGGTCTGTGCTGATCCCACTGATGGATTTAACAGGCTTGCTTGTAGTATCATCTTCATTGCAGCCTGCGCGGCAAATCCGCTTTCCTCCTGACCCGCAACACTGAGGGGTCAGAGGTCAGGGTCCAAGGTGGGTTTCCCTCAGGTCACCGGCCAACAAGTTGCTGTGCTCGCAGAGAATGTCCTGAAATAGAAACAGGAAGTGAGGATTTGGACGTACACGCGGTCCAAACGGGTCGCTTCTCATCAAAAGAGGCTCCGTTATCACCATGACAACAGGGCTAGCACTTTATCAGACAGCTTGATGACCAACATTCTCTATTTTTGAATCAAACGGCGTGGCGCCCCCTGGTGAAGCACAAAGCCATGTGACGAGGGCCGTTGCAAAGGTCCTAAAACAGCCAAGCCGAGACGTGAACTCACTTGAAATTGGCTGCCCTCCTGGCGCTGGATTAGTGCAGCGCTTAAAGCTGTCGCACTAAAAGGTCCGACCTTCCCTGTGAGGGCGGGAAGCTGTTGGAACGCAGCGCCGCTAATCCATCGCAATGAAAACAACAACAACAACGACAGTCCATGGCTTTGTTTCAACTTTCGTACTTGCGGACTAACACTTCAATAAGTGTACTGTGTACACTGTGTGCTCAGAGTGCAAAAATTGGTACCTCTGTTTTTGTTAGTAATCCGTTCTAAAAGGTCTGATGAACACCAAATTGTACAAACAGCAAAGCAATTTTTCACATAAGAATTAATGTAAATCTAATTAATCTGCTTCAGAAAATGAAAACAAAACACATTTTATGAAGAGTAATTATAGCTCTACAAGCAAAAAAGGATGTAAAATACATGTACCGTATTTTACGGACTATATAAGTTGCACCCACTAAACTTTAGAAGAATTTTCCCCCCATATATTAGCTGCACCTATATATACATTGTGAAATTCGTTATTTGCACAGAAAGATTGTTTAAATGTTTATTTACATACCATAATTGTTTATTGTGTCTGTAACACGGCAGTAAGACGGCTGATCAAACAAAACAGAAGTCATCGTCATTAACCCACTTGCTGCTGAAGTTAGCTCTCCAATCAGCTAAACAGACTCTTTATCACTTTTTAAAATCACACTTTTTATCTGAGTTGTTGGAGAGCTTATTGTGTACTAAAAACTGGTTGTCCTCCAATTTCCTCCAAATAAATTCTAACAAAACATAACTCTGATAATTGCTCCCGTTAAAAAGAACCCCCTGACCAAGAACTCCCTTGGTGCTCCGGGTGCATCTGTTAAAAGCAGCCTCAGAAACCTTGGGGTTGCGTTTGATCAGTCCATGTCTCTGTAGGGTCACTGCCGTCAATGGACCAAAAACTGTTTTCATCATCTCAGAAATATTTCTAAAGTGAGAAATTTGTTGTCAAAATTGGATTTCGGAATGATCATTCATTCGCTCATTTTGTCTCGTATTGACTATTTTCAATCTTTTCAACAATTAAACGCTAAAGAAACTTCAGACTGTCCAAAATGCGGCTGCCAGACTTTTGACCGGTGCACCCAGAACAGCCCATATTACCCTCATTTTATCCAGTATTGATTGATTGATTAAAACTTTTATCAATAGATTACACAGTACAGTACATATTCCGTACAATTGACCACTAAATGGGAACACTCGAATAAGTTTTTCAACTTGTTTAAGTCGGGGTTCACGTTAATCAATTCATGGTATTCATTGGCTTCCACTTAAATTCCGAATTTAGTTTAAGAATTTAGTCTTGACATTCCGTTTATTGCATGGTGGGGCCCCTTAGTACATCACTGACTTGTTATGCTCCTACTCTTCAGGGCGCAGCCTCCCGTCTTCTAAAGATCCCCAAAACTCGTTTTAAAACCCGTGGAGACCTGGCATTCCAGGCTATAGCTCCAGTCTTCCCCAAAACTCCCAGACTCCGTAACAATTTGCACCAGTCCCTTAGTGATCTTGACTGTGTTGACATATTTAAGAAACATTTGAAAACTTCTCTTTTTAGTAAAGCTTTTAGTTAATGTACCTTTTAACTATCAATTTGAATCCACTTTGTATCCTTTCTATTATGATTCCCCTGTGGTTCTACTTCATATATGTTTTGTACAGTGCTTTGTGATTTAATCTGTGAAAAGCGCATTATAAATCAAATTTACTTACGGTACTCACTTACTCAAAACGCCACTGTGACGTTTTGGTGGATTAACGAAACTGAAACAATACAAAAAGAATGCCGTTGTAAGTTAATAATACTAACAGATACTTGTAAATTCTAACTTTAGTACATCACCCATGGGATGGTTTAGTAATTATGAAAACTTGTAGATATATTGTAAAACTTACAAACGTTGTTTGGAGTGATGAATGACGAACCCTTTCGAGCAAAAAACGCTATGGACTGTTTGACTTCCGGTTGGAGGCGTTAAAACAGTACGTACATTTTCAACCCGCAACACCTGCAGTGATCGAACTCGTCGAAAAGATGGCGCCATTAGACAAACAATAACACTATTTCAGTGTCTCTGCTTGTTTAATTTAAACTATAGAACACAAAACATTATGGTCGTTAGTGAAGAAAAATCCATAACCTAGCAGCACTGTTTTATACGCCGCAGGGTTCAAAATAGAGAAAAAGTTGTAGCCCATAGTCCGGAATTTACGGTAAATGATGAGTGAAATGTTTACATTTTATTATAACATCACTTTTAACGTTACTGAAGAAGACTCTTGCTTGCAAAGCCGGCGATGAATATACAGGAAAGCCCCGTGGACGGCACCTTCATACTTTGCTATTCTTGAATCCAAAATAGTGTTTCTCACCTTCTTTGTCAACTTTCTTTGACCACATGGTGGATTATTTACAGTGCTACTCAGGAAAAAATAAAAATAAAAAAGTACAAATTCTTTGAGTACTTTATTCCACGAAATGATAGAAGGGCAAAAGTGTTTGTTTGGCAGTAGAATAACCGAGAGGGTATACGTCCCATCCTGGTGCTTCTCCCACAACATTGCGGGAAAAGTGTAACACATTGGTGATGTTCAGTTAGTGTTGAGCCACAAGCTTGAAAAAAGCGAGTGGAAATGCACAAAGAAAAGGCTACATAATGAAAAGGTCAGATCCAAAGCCATAGCAAGTCGTTCTCTCGATTAGTCAAGACCATTTTCTCTTTGATCGCCGTGAGACAACAACATTGGAATGAACGCTGGCTGGCGCGCTTTGCCGCTTGCAGAAAAGGAGTAGCTTAATGTCCCTGTTTGCAAACATAAAATGTAGATTGTTACACTAACTGCTTTAGTACAAATCCCGTTTCCATATGAGTTGGGAAATTGTGTTAGATGTAAATATAAACGGAATACAATGATTTGCAAATCCTTCTCAATCCATATTCAGTTGAATATGCTACAAAGACAACATATTTGATGTTCAAACTGATAACCTTTTTTTTTTTGCAAATAATCATTAACTTTAGAATTTGATGCCAGCAACACGTGACAAAGAAGTTGGGAAAGGTGGCAATAAATACTGAAAAAGTTGACACTTATTTGGAACATCCCACAGTTGTGCAGGCTAATTGGGAACAGGCGGGTGCCTTGATTGGGTAAAAAAGCAGCTTCCATGAAATGCTAAGTAATTCACAAACAAGGATGGGGCGAGGGTCACGAATTTGTAAGCCAATTGTCGAACAGTTTTAGAACAACATTTCTCAACGAGTTATTGGAAGGAATTTAGGGATTTTACCATTTACGGTCCGTAAAATCATCAAAAAGTTCAGAGAATCTGGAGAAATCACTGCACTTAAGTGATGATATTACGGACCTTTGATCAGTGTGTAAAGGATATCACCACATGGGCTCAGGAACACTTCATAAAACCACAGTCAGTAACTACAGTTGGTCGCTACATCTGTAAATGCAAATTAAAATTCTACTATGCAAAGCGAAAGCCATTTATCAACAACACCTAGGAACGCCGCTGGCTTCGCTGAGCCTGAGCTCATCTAAGATGGACTGATGCAAAGTGGGAAAGTTTTCTGTGGTCTGACGAGTCCACATTTATAATTATATTTGGAAACTGCGGACGTGTTGTCCTCCGGAACAAAGAGGAAAATAACCATCCGGATTGTTATAGGCGCAAAGTTCAAAAGCCAGCATCTGTGATGGTATGGGGGTGCATTAGTATCGGGGTGCATTAGTACCCAAGGCATGGGTAACTTACACATCTGCTAAGGCACCTTTAATGCCTTTCAAGCAACGTTATCATGGACGCCCCTGCTTATTTCAGCAAAACAATGCCAAGCCACGTGTTACAGCAGCGTGGTTTCGTTGTAAAAGAGTGCGGGTACTTTCCTGGCCCGCCTGCAGTCCAGACCTGTCTCCCATCGAAAATGTGTGGCGCATTATAAAGCGTAAAATACGACAGCGGAGACCCCGGACTGTTGATCGACTAAAGCTCTACATAAAACAAGAATGAAAAAGAATTCCACTTATAAAGCTTCAACAATTAGTTTCCTCAGTTCCCAAACGTTTGAGTGTTGTTAAAAGAAAAGGTGATGTAACACAGTGGTGAACATGCCCTTTCCCAACTACTTTGGCACGTGTTGCAGCCATGAAATTCTAAGTTAATAATTATTTGCAAAAAAAAAAACAAAGTTTATGAGTTTGAACATCAAATATGTTGTCTTTGTAGTGCATTCAACTGAATATGGGTTGAAAAGGATTTGCAAATCATTGTTTTCCGTTTATATTTATATCTAACACAATTTCCCAACTCATATGGAAACGGGGTTTGTAAAATGGAATATAATTTCAGCAGAAAAAAGACTGTGGACAAAAAGTCTATTCACTTTTTATCGGAGCCTTTGGTCAAAACATTTCAAGACACCTCTTCTCAAACCAATCAGTTTTCCGCCTTTACAATATTGGCGATACGCGTCAAATCTCGTCTAACTACATAATAAAATGAAAAATTGTCATCCTTTGTCAAAGATGTCTTGAAATGTAATCTGTGATATTTCCACCTAAATAAATGTTTTCTGGCAGCTGGAAATAATGTGTATATTTTTAATAATCTGTTTTCACTGATAGTCCACAATTTCATAATTTTTTGCAGGCTGAATATTATATTTTATTAATAGGGAAGGTTAAGAAATTGTCATGCAGGGATATGAATACCATTAGCTTGTACAACATGTAATGTACAGAATATCAGAAGCATTTATTCAGGTAGAAATATTACAGACTACATCTCAAAGACAATTACACAATGATTGTAACAATCCACATTTTGTGTTATGAAACTGGTATTGAAACATGGTGTAGGTCCTCCAATGAATGCAAGTGCTCCTACAGCAGAAATAAAAATTCTGTATTCCTACAAAATACAAAATCTGGCAAGACACCAATGCACTGCAGGTGATCTTTTTTTATAGTAATTAAAAGCGTGTTTGTCCTTTTTGTGTTGAGCTGTTTAAAAAATCTTGGACTCCGACAAACTGTATTGATCCACAAAGGAAATTGTTCGAAAAAAGCATATTTAAAAACAAAAATAAAGATAATTGAAGCAAACCAATTGTCCAGTCATGGTACTAAAAAGTTGAACATCATCCGTTTAGAGTACAATTATTAATAAGAAAAAAATTATATTTATCTGTGATTAATCGAGATTAATTTTGAGTTAACTGTGAACAAACTGCAATTAATTGCGATAAAGTATTTTATTTTAGCCTAATTAACATTGTTTACTTTCAAGTGGCGCCTGATCAGGTGGATCGGCACTTCCTGTTTGCATCGTCATCGTGATATTTGTGAAGCACAAATAAAATATGTTGACGGTTGTGTGACTTTAAAGTGTGTTCGGACAGACGAGACTCGAACAGAAATCTCTTGCTGCATACCACCCGTGCATTGGTTGGATGGTGTGTGTGTGTGTGTGTGTGTGTAGAAATGTTCTGCAGTGGCCACAAGTCATTGTCCATGTTTGATTTGAAAGAATGTTCAAATATATGTGACTCACTGATGTGTGGGTCCAAAACGCTGGTTCTGGTCCATTCAACCGTCTCAGTCGCGTGTCGGCTGAGTTTTGAGGAGGCGCGTGTATTATCTGGAACGTTAGAACCTTCTTGCCCCAGTGGAGACGATCTCTTGCAGGCCTGGTCCATTTAACCCGAGTCATAGCTTTTATGAGCGGCCACCGCCGCTCAGTCTTCGATATTCCAGACCTCACCTAGGTCTGCTGAGTGTAACCATGCAACTTGTACAAACATCACAGCCTATCGTAGCAATCCGCAGTGCTACTCAAGGGTTCGTTTGACATGTGTTGCTTCTCTTCTCCTCCAGCGAGCTGCAGAGATGATTGACACGTTACAATGACAAGACAACGACATAGCACATTATTTCAACGTAGCGCGCGTGAGGCTCGCGTGTGGACAAGTGTGGACTTCTGGCAGATAAATTATTCAACTCAAACACTTCATGTCTGCTTTCACTTTGCAAGCACAACATAACAAAAACCCTAGAGTAGTACTTCAGTTTTCTTTAGTACTCTGAAAAAGGAATTGTATGACAATACAAAACACAATTTTACGGAGAATAATTATAGTTTGACATGCAAAAACAATGTGAAGTACTAGGGCTGAAAACCTTCCTCTAATTATAACCGCCTCAGCTTTCAAGGCAGAAAGGAAATTGAAAACACTCAATGTAAAGATCCTAAGAAATTGAACACTCACTAACCTCTCAAAATTAAGGTAAAACAATAAGGAATATGAAAGAAACGCATAATAAAGTAACCAAATAGTGCAAAGTGTAAAAATGTAGGTTTAGTGTGAAAGTTACAGTTCAGTCGTGTGTTTTATGTGAGCGCGGCTTAGGTGGTGTGGACTTCGGTCAGACTGACTACGGTCCGTTTTTTAAAATAAAAAAAAACGTGACACTTTCATTTTTAGAGACAATTTCTTTATTCTCCATCTATCCATCCATTTTCTACCGCTTATTCCCTTTTGGGGTTGCGGGGGGCGCTGGCGCCTAGCTCAGCTACAATCTGGCGGAAGGCGGGGTACACCCTGGACAAGTCGCCATCTCATCGCAGGGCCACAAATTTTTACTTTCTTTTCTCACGCCATGCAAAGATTTCACAAGACAAGATGATAGTTGATACGGTTACCTGATTCACTGATAGCGTGTCACTCCCACTGATCAGTGACCACTTCCTGCCTTGCTCGGTTGCCGGATTGCAAATGCCTTTGCTCAAGCAACCAACCTTGCTTTGAAACTTCCTATTTATTGGGACAAACAAAAAACAAAAAATCCAACGTTTTATTGAACGCATTTCATGTCTATTGCGATATACAGTGTTCCCTCGATACAACATGGTTCACTTTACGCGGCCTCGCTGTTACACAGATTTTTTACAGTGCCGCATGCTTTTTTTTTTAACAGCGTATTGTCTTTCTATCTGTGTTGGCCCTGCGATGAGTTGGCTACTTGTCCAGGGTGTACACTGCCTTCCGCTCGAATGCAGCTGTAATAGGCTCCAGCACTAACCATGACCCCGAAAGGGACCAGCGGTAGAAATGGATGGATGGATGGATTCACTAAGGGACTGTAGACCATTGTCAATCAATCTTCTTCATGCCATGTGTCTCGTACAGCAGTGGTCCCCAACCACCGGGCCGCGCGTGGCCCGATTGGTACCGGGCCGCAGAAGAATTTTTTTATTCATTTTTATAAAAAAAATAAAAATACAAATGAAAAAAAAAAATATATATATATATTTTTTTTTTTTATCAAATCAACATAAAAAACACAATATACACTTACAATTAGTGCACCAACCACAAAAACATCCCTTTTTCATGACAAAAACGTCGCTTTTTCATGACGAAGAGAGAAAAAAATAAAATGAAAAATAAAAAATAAAAAAAAGATCTCCCCACCCCCCGGGCCGCGGACAAATTATTAAGCGTTGACCGGTCCGCGGATACAAAAAGGTTGGGGACCACTGCCGTACAGTACAGAATGCGTTCAGCTTGCCTAATTTACTTAATTGTTTGATGCGAGCATACATATACTGTACTGTAAACGAAAAACATAAATAAATAAAAACCTGTAAATGAAAAAACATGCACAATAAATGAAAAAAACAGTGTAAACAAAAAAATATATAATGAACAAAAACACAGAAATAATAAGGAAAAAAAAAAACTTCTACTACATGGATTTTATTTTGAGCGGATATTCATAACCCCAGCGTTAAACGAGCGAACACTGTCTATTGATGTTTTATTGCCCAACCCTAAGAAATACATTTAAATGAATGAAATGTATCTATTTTACCTTTTTTTGTTTTTTTTATACTCTTGATGGCCAAGTTGGCGATGAGCGGAGAGGGAGAGGCAAAGCTGTGTAGTATCATGTTCTTCCAGTTCTTCTAGATGGCAGAAGTAATACACAGCAGAATGTCACTTTTATTTTATTGGCCATGGCTCAATAAAAGGTCAGTAAACACTGGTTTAGAGTACAGTGTCTTTTTGTCACAGACATTTGACATTTCTTTAGTTTAGTCCACTTTAATTGGGGTATTTTCGCACAAAACCACCGGAGACATGCTTGTCAACAACCATATTTTTATGAGGAATAAAAAAATTAATTATAAAAAGACAATATGTAATGTGCATATTCAAAATGGCAGGCGGTTCCGCATCACATGACGTTAAGTCTTTACGCCTCTCTGTCCTTCCTCGCTCGCCCACCTGATGCTGTCTCCGCCAGAGTCCCTCAGAGAACATCTGAACGTGTGCTTGGTGACTCACCTTCATTGACGCGCTGACTCATTCATGGAGTGTGTGCGCGTTTGTGTGACACACCTGCATAAAAATCCTGCAGTCAATCACACAAACGAGCTTGTCTCCCTCTGTGAACGCCTTGCTAACCCTTTTCCACCTTCTCTGTCACTCCACAGGAGTCGGGAGGATTAGTAGGATGCTGAGTAGCCTCCCTCCACGCCAGTCTTCTCCACGCTGCTTTCGATGAGCTGAGAGCACCACCTGGTGGGAGGAACCTATCAGCAGAAAAAGAAGAAGGAGGGCAGAAGGCCAGGGAAGGATAGAAGGAACAAACTTTTTTGTTGTGGTTTCTTTCTTCTTTCGGGAATGGCGGCGACGGAAGCAGACGCGGCGCCCGCGGTCCAAGAAGACGGGAAAACTGTAGAGAGCAAGCAGCCGGAAGTGGAGCAAGTGACCAATAAGGCGAACTCAGAGAGCTCCAACAGCGAGGTGCCAGATAAAGACAGCGTAGCAGTCAACAGTGAGGTTGTCCCCAACAAAGACACTGTCAATAATGACACCGAGGCAGAGCCAGTGACGGAGGCCAGCGGCGGCGAGGAGGCCGGAGAATCCAGCGGCGAGGCGCAAGCCCCTCAGAGCTCGGAGAACGCAGAGCACAAGACTTCCTTCCTGGACTCCTTCTTGAACAAGAGTGGGTTGGGCAAGGTGATGGCATCCAGAAAAAAGAAGGAGCCCAGCGCTCCCGCAGGCGGTGGGGAGGAGAGTGCCGCAGAGGGGGCAGAGAAAGAGGGAGAGGAGGCGGCAGCGACAGTAGCTGAGGGAGGAGCAGAAGCAGGGTCCGAGGGGGAGGCGGTGGCCAACGGAGAGAAAGAAGAGGAGAAAAAGGAGGAGGAGAAGAAGGAAGATGAGAAGAAAGGCAAAGTGTCTTCAGTAGGAGAGATGATCCGAAGGCCCGTGGCCAAGATCTTCTCTCACCGCAGCACCGCTACTCCTGAACCTCCTAAACGCGCCAAGTCTTTGGATCGCCTGGAGGATCCCCAAGCACTCAACGCCTCCACAGAGGAGGGAGCAGTTGCAGGAGCGGTGGAAGGTGAGGCAGAACAAAAAGCCTCCTCCTCGGCTGGCTCCTCCAAGCACATGAAGCGCTGGCACTCCTTCAAGAAGCTCATGGCCCACAAAACACACAAGAGGAGCAGCGCTGAGGAGGCCGGGGAAGGAGCAGAAGGAGGCGGCGACTCCTCCACGTTGGACTCCAAGGAGTCTGGCCAAAAGAGGTGGAAGCTCAAACGCTCCTGGACCTTCCAGGGAATAAAGAGGGACACCTCCATGGTCGGCATTAGTGCCAAGACTAGGGGCTCCGACAAGCCGGATGAGACGCTGGACGCTGAAGAGCCCAAGGCAGATGAGCCCGAGGCCGAGGGGGCGGTTGAAGGGGCGGCCGAGGAGGCCAAAGTCGACGGCGGTGAAGAAAAGGTGGAGGGAAGCGAGGAGGAGAAGGCGGTGGGAG
Organism: Nerophis ophidion; assembly: GCF_033978795.1. NCBI lineage: Eukaryota > Metazoa > Chordata > Actinopteri > Syngnathiformes > Syngnathidae > Nerophis > Nerophis ophidion. Next base: position 23,705,100 of record NC_084628.1, read on the forward strand.
GAGCGGCGGTGACGCACCACGCCAACGAGATTTGGACCTCCTTCAAGAAGCGTGTCATCCCCAAGTCCAAGCGTGCCAACACAGAGTGCCCCCCCAGCGGGGAAGACGATGCTACTGCTGCCGCCGCCTCAGGTAAGCTCCTCCCATTTTGTTAACCTGTCAAAGTTCTACAGTAGTCAATCCCGTTTGAGCGGCCATTTTATCCTTGTATAAGATGTCTATGTAAAAGGTCTTTAAGCAGCTTCTTGACTGGTTTGGAGTTATTTGGCGGGACCTTGTCTCTTTAGTCAGAGGTAAGAGTCTGACTCCATCTCCAACCGAATGTCAGAGACGGGGTGACGAGGCAGTGTCCCAAGAAAAAGGCGAGGAAGAAGACCACCATTTTAGCACCTGAGTGCAGATTGTGAAAATTGGATGGTGGAGAAGACGACCAATGCCGATTCCTGCGCTCTGATCCTTTCATCCCTGGACGCAATCACCATGTGACAACTCCACAATCTGGAATTCAACGTCAATGAATTAAAAGTACAAAGAACTGAGTAACACATTTTGCGAATGTTTGCGGGATCTGCCGTTGGCGACTTCATTTTGTGTGTAACCAGCATGAAGAGAAGGTGGCAGGCGACAAGTCAAATGCTTTCTTGTTACTGAAAAGACTTTGGCAAGTCAAGAAGCTGTTTAGTCATATTGTTAGATTCAAGAAGTGCTAAGCTTTAAGACACTGGTGGACAGAGAATGGTCACATGATCATTCAAATAAAATGTTTACATTGTGATTCACTTCATTTTTTAAATTTTTGTTTTCCGAGCAGGCGAGGACGGAGCAGCAGACGAGGGCAAAGACGGAAAGTCAGCCAAGGCCAAGCGGTCCCACTTCGGCCGGGCCGTGTCCCTCAAGAACTTCATCCTGAGAAAAGGCAAGTCCACCAGCATGGACATGGGTGAAGGCGCCAAGGAAGAGGAAGAGGAGGCCACAGAGGGTGGGGTCGCAGCCGCCACCGAGGAGCCCACCGAAGAGTCCACTGAGGAGACCATCGACAAAGACCAGAAGGGCGGCGGCGAGCAGGAGGTAGAAAAAGGCGCGGAGCAGACGCCGAGCGAAGCTCCCGTCGCCAACGGTGAAAACGGCTGCTCCAACGGCTCGGCAGAGGAGAACGGCACACAGCATGAGGAGGAGGAGGAGCAGGAGAAGCACAGCCCCCTGAAGAAGACCAAGGAAGTGGGAGGGGCCAAGGAGGAGGCCAACTCCAAGGTCATCAACGCCACGGCACCCGTCAACAGCGGTGAGTTAGATCACGCTCACCTGGACTCAGATGAGCTCGGCTGTGGCCAGGAAGGAAATGCTAGCAAGAGACTGGCGCTAACAAACACGAGCGGTGAGCTAGGGGAGGAGGTAGAGGAGGAACAGGGGGAGGAAGAGGAGATGAGGAAGAGAGAGCTTCGAGACGTGGCGGTGGCCATCGTGCACAGCGTGATGTCGGCAGCCGCCCACCAGTTAGAGCGGGAGCTATGCAGCGCTCTCAACGGCTGCCACGACCCCGCCTCTACATGCTAGCATGCTAACACGCCAGCACGGGACGTCGCACGTACACGCGCACATTAACCGGCAGTTGCGAACGCCGCAGAGCAGGCGCGTCGTCGGCTAGCTAAGCATGGGGAACACTTTCAAGTTTTTGTAGAGCTTAGACCAAAAGCCACTTTAGGAACGGTCTTTGATTTGGCGCTCGTTTACAACCAGTTTTAAAATAGCCTAGGGGTGTCCAAAGTGTGGCTCTTTAGTGACCACTGCACATGACGACGACAAAACAAATGGGAAAAAATAAGCATTTCGATTTTCAGCATTCAGCTTTTGGTGGAAAAAGTTTAAACACCCCTGATCTAGTCCAATCTAGTCTAGGCTGGTACAGTCTCTTTAGGGTGTTCAGGACAAAACTGAGGACCACTTGCTATGTGACGATGACAATGTCATACTTTGTGAACAGCACAATGAGGTTTGCACTAAAGCGCTCTTTTTTTGCCATGTTTTATAATCATTATTATCATCATTATTATTATTATTTTTAATGCTTGTTCTTTTCAATGTCTTCTGTTATCATTCACCAGACAAAAAGGCGGGAAACGTGTGAGGCCACAAAGAGGATTAGAACTGCCCAGGATTCGCTGAGCAAGGAGCTCTGAGACCCCCCTCCCCAACCCTCTTCCAAATCCTCCACCCTAACCACTCCCAAAGCCCCCCCTCGCCCCACACCACCACCACCACCACACCAGCACCACCACCTCCCTGCTTCCACACCCCCCCCCTCCCAAATAAAGGAGTAATCACGTGTTAACAACTCGCCATGGTGATGTGGAGCAGGCGGCGAGAGTTCATGTGGAAAAAATAAATAGAAAATAAACTCAAAAAGCAATAATTCACCCCCCCCACACCACCATCATTGGAACACACGCGCGCACACACACACACACACACACACACACACACACACACACACACACACACACACACACACACACACACACACACACACACACACACAACCTGTTTTCTCTGCTTGTTTGTGGGACATTTTTCTTTGTCAAAGAAAGAAGAGAACAATGAAATGTATACTTTAAAAAAGATAACATTCCCCCCACCCGTCTGTTCATACCGAGCCCTGATTGGTGGATTTAAATAACAAAAAAACAAGAAGAAGAAAAAAAAGACTGTTAGTTTTATATTGACAGCCATTTTGCTTTGTAGTGCCCCCCCTCACCCTCAGCCCCTCCGTCCAAGTAGATATGCGGGTCGAACAGGACTCCAGTAAATAGACTTCTCCAGTATATAGACCGCCCCCAAAAACTGCACCTCCCCAGCAACACTGCAATGTCTCCAGCTGTGTTCAATGTTTTAGACTGTTGTGTGGTGGACAAAACTCTGATTGGTTTTCTTGTCTTATTTTGTAAGAGCACATCCTGTCACTGTCATTAAACACGCTCATCGCCATGACGACGACAACGATGATGATGATGATGATGTTTTGTTGGTCCAGTTTTCATGTCTGCTAGCAAATTGTCAAAGAAAAACAAACAATAGTACAATAAAGACTAAAATTTAACAACTAAACTCGTTGTGGCTCATTTCATGGTGGAGTGCCAGCGGGCATGGGTGTAGGAGGGGTCGCGGGTGGGTGGGGGGTTCTTTGGCTGCGACGCTATTGGGTGGTCATTAATCCGTGTATCGATAATCTCATCCTTTTACGTAAGAGTCACAATAATAGCACATTTCTTTGTATTCGACTAGACGTGAGTCTGTGTGTGTGTGTGTGTGTGTGTTGAACAGCGCACTTGCTACCTTACAACCTGAAAGCTAACAAACATGTTCGTAATGTAAGTTGTATTTTTATTATTAGCATTTTTTTTTAATGTTGTGAAAAAGGCTAAAATACATCGTTTGTGTATATAAATACATTTTTTAAGTAGCACTGTCAAAAGATTATTCACAGTTTTGAATGGTGACTAAATGACATTTATTGCAGTTAATTGCTTGGCTTATTTCATTTAACTTTAAAAAGACGCCAATATAATCATACAAGCGCAGACAATTTAACGATTGTTTTACTTGAACGCATTTATTGGCAGAAAACTTGCCAACGGTATTGTGTAAAGGGCATTTTGAACAGTAGTATTGCTTATAACAAGTATGTACTAGTAACATTTTTGGCTGTTTTTAAACCTTCTATGCTTGGGTAAGAGAATTAATTGCTGGATTATATATATGCACATTACCTTGATTATATTTCATGTCTTTCAGGGGTTTATTCTGAAGTGACATTTTCCAGCTAGCGTAACAGTCAGCATCCACTCACTCATCTTTGCACTGACTTATGCATTTGACCTGATCACTAACCTATACTTATGAAGGGTCAAAGGGACAACCTAAAATAAAAACCTATTACAATAATTACTTAAATATGTCATTATTTCCTGTACTAATCAGAATTAGATAATTTCATGAATCTGTGCGGCAGCTTCATGAATTACTACAATTATAATTAATTAATTACACATTTATGTAATTATTGAAATATTTATTACATTTTTACCAATTTGGCCCTCCAAATATAGCAACCCTAGCTTTGATTGATTGAAACTTTTATTAGTAGATTGCACAGTACAGTACATATTCCGTACAATTTACCACTAAATGGTAACACCCGAATAATGTTTTTCCATTCATGGCAGCTTCCAGGAAACCATGTGTGCGCTCAAAACATCCATCCATCCATTTGCTACTGCTTATTCCCTAATGGGGTCACGGGGGGCGCTGGCGCCTATCTCAGCTACAATCGGGCGGAAGGCAAGGTACACCCTGGACAAGTTGATACCTCATCGCAGGGCCAACACAGATAGACAGACAACATTCACACTCATATTCACACACTAGGGCCCATTTAGTGTTGCCCAGGTGCATGTCTTCAAAACAAAACGCGCAATTTAATCCGAGTTTATAGGAGATTTTTGTGTACATTTTCTAAATATTAAATCACATGCATTAATGAGTTAGCTTTGACAAGGCTAATTGAAGTAAACTATATTTATATAGCACTTTTTCTACAGTTATTCAAAGCAGTTTTACATTGAAAAACCCATTACAGGATCTACAATTAGGCTACATTTACACCAGTGTGGGTGGCGCTCGGAGCAATGTGGTTGAAGTGTCTTGCCCAAGGACACAACATGGGTAGCTGGTTTCTAACCAGAAACCCCCAAGTTTTTGGCCGGCCTCTCTACCATCTGAGCAACGCAGCCCCAAAATTGAAAACAAAGCTTTGTGTTATGTTATGAGTATCTTTAGTTTAGCTTGTTCTATTTATATCGAGCTTTTTTTCCCACGTGGTTTTGATTGGTAATTCTACCAGTGGTGTGCCGTCAGGGCCTTCTCTGCTGGCCTAACATAACCAGAAATCATGATCATAATTAAAGATAAGAGTATTTTTTTATTTACTTTCCCTAAATGTCTTAAAGTATTCATATTCTCTTCATGTCATATTACGCTCCTTCTAATACTGTTGTTTTCAATTTAGAGTTTTTATCAAATCAGAATTCAGCTAGCTTATGTTGCCATGCTGCACGAAATCTGCCTGGGGCCTTCAGAATCAACAATGCAGGCGTCTGTGCACTGTAAGCGAACGAACACATATAGTTGATAGACAATTGTGATAGCCAATCAGAACACGAGTTGTCGCCAATAAGGCCTACTAGCTGAGCTAAGTTACGAAAACAGGAAGTGGCACAGGAGCCATACCACAGAAAACTTGCCGGTACAAGTTTTCAGCAACAGGTTGATTAGGTGGCAGATATATATTTGCAAGGCCATTTTCAAGAAGGATACTTAAGAGAAACTACATCATGTGTGACGAGGTTGGCGATGAAATGGGGAAATGCCCGCCATTTCCACTCGAATCAAACGACGACGAAGGGCTATGCGGCAACGAATGGATTCTACAAATTGTGAGTTCAAATATTTAATTTCTTTATTTTTTCACGTTTACTATGTTTTTTGTAATTTAAAATTGTACAGTACCACATAAGATATGTTTTAATTGCTGATGCGAGTTTATTGATTTTTAAATGCGGCAGAAAATAACCCGTTTTGTACACTGTTGTAGTGCGTAAATGTGTTTCTGTAGAGTATTTCTCCAGCAATGGTCATGTGAGGACAACTCTCTCGTTTGAGTCACACATTAAGAATGTTACTAAAACGGCCTTCTTTCATCTCCGTAATATCGCTAAAATTCGACTCTCTCGTTTGAGTCACAAATTAAGAGTGTTACTAAAACGGCCTTCTTTCATCTCCGTAATATCACAAAAATTTGACTAATAATAATAATAAGGGATTATATTTATATCGCGCTTTTCCATTATTAGATACTCAAAGCGCTCATAGAGAACTGGGAAACCATCATTCATTCACACATAGACTGACGGAAGCATGGCTGCCAGTTTGCGCCTACGGCCTCTCCGACCACCACCTATCATTCATTCATCATTCATTCGCCAGTGTGAGCGGCACCGGGGGAAAGGGCGAAGTGTAATGCCCAAGGACACAACGGCAGCGATTTGGATGTCAATAAGCGGGGAGCGAACCTGGCACGGCCGCTCTAACAACTACGCAATGCCGCCCACTCTCTCGCTTGAGTCACACGTTAATAGTGTTACTAATACGGCCTTCATCCATCAACCCTAATATCGCAAAATTTCGTTCCATTTTGTCCACTAGCAACGCTGAGATCCTTATTCATGCGTTCATTACGTCTCGTCTTGATTACTGTAACATGTTATTTTCGGGCCTCCCTATGTCTCGCATTAAAAGATTACAGTAGGTACAAAATGCAGCTCCCAGACTTTTGACAAGAACAAGTAAGAAAGATTATATTACGCCTATACTGGCTCACCTACATTGGCTTCCTGTGCACTTAAAATGTGATTTTAAGGTTTTACTACTTATGTATAAAATACTTAACCATCTAGCTCCATCCTATCTTGCTGATTTTACTGTACTATATTTCCCGGTAAGAAATCCAGCTTCTTAGTGATTCCCGGAGCCCAAAAAAAGTTTGCGGGCTATAGAGCGTTTTCTATTCGGGTTTCAGTACCCTGGAATTCCCTCCCGATAACAGAGATGCTACCTTAGTAGAAAAATTTAGGTCCCATCTTAAAACTCAATTGTATATTGTATACGCTAGCCTTTAAATAGACCCCCCTTTTAGACCTGTTGATCTGCTCTTCCCCCCTCTCCGGCGTGAAAAGGTTATTAGGTGACCACAGATGACACGCTAGCTGGAGCACTCATCTGTGTATCAGTTGGGGACGTTTCTGCACTACTGACTTGTCTCCACTCAAGATGATCCCGTGCAGGCCCTCCTATGGACTGGACTCTCACACTATTATCTAGATCCACTCCACGTCCGTTGCACCGGTCGTGGAGTGGATCCTCCCACATCTGCGGTCCCCTCTAAGGTTTCTCAAATGTATCCCATTGGGTTGACTTTTTTCTTGCCCTGATGTGGAAACCACCCCCGGGTCCCGGGTCTTTGTGGCTTGTGCAGCCCTTGTGATTAAAGGCTATAGAGATACACTTTGATTGAGTGAAGTATATTTTGAGGGTTAATCATTGAAGGCCTAGGTGGGAAACGCACGGCCCGCCACGGATTTCCACGATGTGCCGCAAGCCCAAAAAAACAACAGATGGTACCCCAGGCCGCACTTTGGACACCGCCGCTCCAATGGATCTGCTGACAGGGCGACGTGGTCACGGCGGAAGAATATGTGCACTTTGACTTTCAAGCCACTCAAGAATGACAATTAAGCGCACTCACTCATGTCACGTGACTCGGTGCTGCCCTCTGCAGGCACACTCGCGGCCTTCATCACGCCCATGCGTGTGAAAATGATGATGGCGGTCCGTGCGTAGTTTCCAGCAAGCAGCGACTCTGAAAATGTTGACAAAAACATGCAATTGGGAGCCAGTAGGACTCGACATGCTTTTCACACTTGTTCACCACCCCGAAGTTCTTTTCTCACCTTCTTTGGCGTTCTCGCTCCACTTCACTTCTCTTTTCTTCTGCAACTTCACAAGCACAGTCATTAACTTGTGCACATTTTTCTAACTGGAAGCCGCAAACTCCAAGATCACACAAGTGAAAAGTGTCGTGTAGGACGGGAGGACAGTGGTCACCATGATGTACTGACCTATTCACTCAACACACACATATCCTAAAAATGACCTCTGTTCGAAATGTAGGAAAAAAATGGGGTTACCTGTACACATAGATCTCAATATTACATAATAAAATAGGACAAACCTAGATAAGATTAGAGAATAAATACAGTATATTTATAGCGTGGTAAAGAGATAGAGGAATTGGCAATAAAGAGATGGATGAGATGGATAAAGAATATTGATACAAACACATGTGATGGATACTGTATATGTATAAATAGAAACAGATACACCTAGAAATAAATAAACAGGCGGTAGAAAATGGATGGATGGATGGATATACAATAGATAAGCAAAAACATGTATAGGGCTCTTGCAAAAACCATCAATGCCTTTAACTTGAGCAAGCTGACGCCCCCTGCTGGAGAGTAAAATCCCTGCAAATATTTAGTGAAAAAGTGAAAAGCAATAATCACAAGTCAGTCTTAAGGAAAGCATTGTAAACTTTATAAAGAAGACAGTCAGACTATCAACAGTCCAAACAGAACACAAAAGACATCCGAAAGAACATGTACACACAAGCACACATTATAGGGAGCAGTGTGGGTGCTGGTGCCATGGCAACAATGTACACAAATGACACTAGTTACAAGTACACAACTGTGTGTCCACATGCACAATAAAAAAAAAAAAAAAAAAGCCACGGTGAGCATTTGTCCAATTGTAGCTTATAAAGCTCATAAAGTTGGAACTCGAAAACACGTCCGTGTTTCCTGCTCCCTCTTTCATACCTCGTCCATTCCCCCTCTTCCCAGCGCACCTCACTCCATCTTCGACATCTCAAACTTGGTCGTGATGGTTTCCTGTCCAAAACAAAATGAGCACTTTTATTCCAAGCAATTACAAATAAAACAAAGGTTTTCATACATGATGCATTGGTGACAAGATGGAGTCCCTCAAACGTCAAACAAGCATCATGTGAGTCTTTGGCTGAGTGAGCATCTTAAGGATTTTACTCCACAAAGTTATGAGTCCCTTCTTAAACAGTATGTTTGGTTAAGATTTAGTTTTCTAAATCAGCCTGACCTAAGCCTAAGGTTTATGTGTTAAGTAAATAATAATATTTGTGATTAACACAGTTGACAATGTTGTAAACTGTAAGTAGGTTAGAAATCAAGAGAAAGATGAATAATTCATTGATGATATTTGATTGGCTGCGGGCCACTCTGTAGTAGAAATGTTGTGCACTGAGGTCAATAAAGTTAAGAAACCCTGGTTTATCTGATTGAAGAGCTAGCTTCCGCTGCTTGTGGCTCCTTGGCGATGACTTCTGTTTTTCTTGATTCACCGTTAAACTGCCGTGTTACAGGCACCGTTTGGAAACAATAAAGGTATGTAAATAAACATTTACAAAATCGTAAATATTGGTGTGTATATATGCAGCTTATAGTAAGTCTGGTACGGATAATATATGGAAAAATATTTTTTTCTTCTAAAGTTTGGTTTATATCCAGGTGTGTTATTTAGTCCGGAAAATGTGGAAATTTTCCCACCTCTGTTTCTCCTCCATGTGGCTTATTTCACCACAGTTTTACTACACAGTAGTTAACATAGTTTTACACTTGAATGACAGGAAAAAAAAAAAACTGTCTCTGCACCTGATACAGGTATTCTATTTCCATTAGTGCCTACGTACTTAAACCTAAGAGCAGAAAATGTGTTTTTTTTTATGGCGCTATGTACACGTTTCATTAAAAACACGTTTTATAAAGCACTACATAAAGAGTTGTGTAACAGTAGAATACTGTAAACACAACATATGGATCTTTGAGCTATGTGTGCGTGTTCATCGGCAAATAAATGCTGACAAAGATTATTCTTTCTTGCAGGCGAGTTACGTGACTCACTTCGTCAGAGTCCAACAGGGGGGGCAGGGCGCTGTGGAGAGGGAGACATAGCATGACTGTTACGACAACACACGCCGCCGCATCACGTGACCACTTACACGTCCGCCATGGATGTTGGGATGTTGTCCTCTACCCATTTAAGGTCCTCATCCTGCAGAGAAGAAGCACTGGTCACTTCCTTAGGGACACCATTCAACGAGCTAACGAAAATAACGCAGACTTTTTATTGTTGCGGATAGCTAGTCCTAAAACATCCATCCATCCATCCATTTCCTACCACTTTTCCTATTCGGGGCCAAGTGGGGGTGCTGGAGCCTATCCCAGCTGCATTCGGGTGGAAGGCTGGGTGCACCCTTGACAAGTCGCCCCCTCAGTCCTTTAACATGTCCTTGTAATATTTTGACCCGCGGTGTAATCCACCAAAAATGTTTTTACCACTTTGTTGGCCTTGGCTGCGCCGTTGTTGTCGTTTTTCATGCCCCTCATCTTCATGCCCTCTGCAGACACACGGGCGCACAAAACAAACGCATTCAAAACATGAAGGACAGGAAGTTTGTTTAGCGTTAACGAGGAAAGAAAGAGTAATGGCTGACCAAAAGCTTCAGTCAACATAGGCTCCTCCTCCTCCTCGTTCTCTTCATCACTCAATTCATCCACTAGAGGGCTGAAAGCGTACCTGGGACAGACACACACATTTTGCCTTATAAACTTGGGGGGAAATTATTTTTGCTATGGCATTGCCACACTGGCCTACCTCTGATTATTAGCTGATGGTCGCCATAGGAACATGATGACCAATAGGATGGCGGAAAACAGAAAGCGCCAGAAAGCATCATCAATCCAAAGTTCGCGCCAGTCCTACACACATAACACACATTTAAACAACAAACTTTGTATAGAGCAGGTGTCCAATGTGCAGCCCACAGCACATTCTAAAAAGCATTTTTTTTTTAAAATTACATTACATTACTGGCGTTTCTCACTCCTTCTTGTGTCACCTTCTCACAGAGACATAAAACATGTTACATACGTCACATACTGTCGCGCAAATAGCGTCACAAGCTCTCGCCGAGAGCTAACGTTAGCATGGCTAACGTTAGCTGAGGCAGGTCAAGTTACTTTTAGCTGCGTGCATTACACAAAAAGGTGTTTCTCAGTCCTCCTCGTCTCTCATTCTCACAGAGACGGAAAACAAGCACGCCTTCTTACATACGTCACATACTCTCGCGCGTCCAGCGTCATAGCTCTCGCCGAGCAGAGAGGTAGCAGCATGGCTAACGTTAGCTGAGGCAGGTCGAGCGGAGCGGAACTTGTGACAATACGAGAGAATGTGTGAAACTGATCACAAAGGGAGGAAGAACAATAAATGCCCAAAATAAAGAGCAGGGGGTCCATCATCTCGCGGTGGTTTGGCTTCAAGTGGAAAGATATTCAGCAGACAACAGCAATATGTAAAGTATGCAGCAGAAGTGTTACTACAAAAAGGTAGCAACACTATTAATTTGTTCTTTCTTTTAGAAAGTCACCCGTGAGAGAATGAAGAGTATTTAATAAATACACTATTGGTCAATTGACTTAGTTGTGATTTCCCTCTCTGCATGAAAGTTTAAAAGTGGCATATATTAATGCAGTATGAAGAAGAATGTTTTAATGTAGACACATAGAATCATCATACTGCTGTGATTATATCAAGTGTTCATTCAAGGCCATGGCAAAATATCGTAATATATATCGTATATCGCAATATGGCATAAAAATATCGCGATATTAATAAAAGCCAATATCGCCCAGCCTTAGTCAGTGTCCCAGATTGTTGGATTATATCCTCCGTCATCTACTTTTCAGGTAAGAAGCATGATTTTTTAGACTTTTGACAAGAACAAGAAAGTTTGATCACATTACGCCTGTACTGGCTCACCTGCACTGGCTTCCTGTGCACTTAAGATGTGACTTTAAGGTTTTACTACTTACGTATAAAATACTACACGGTCTAGCTCCATCTTATCTTGCCGATTGTATTGTACCATATGTCCCGGCAAGAAATCTGCGTTCAAAGGACTCCGGCTTATTAGTGATTCCCAAAGCCCAAAAAAAGTCTGCGGGCTATAGAGCATTTTCCGTTCGGGCTCCAGTACTCTGGAATGCCCTCCCGGTAACAGTTCGCGATGCCACCTCAGTAGAAGCATTTAAGTCTCACCTTAAAACTCATTTGTATACTCTAGCCTTTAAATAGACTCCCTTTTTAGACCAGTTGATCTGCCGTTTCTTTTCTTTTTCTTCTATGTCCCACTCTCCCGTGTGGAGGGGGTCCGGTCCGATCCGGTGGCCATGTACTGCTCGCCTGTGTATCGGCTGGGGACATCTCTGCGCTGCTGGTCCGCCTACGCTTGGGATGGTTTCCTGCTGGCTCCGCTGTGAACGGGACTCTCGCTGCTGTGTCTTGGATCCTCTTTGGACTGGACTCTCGCGACTGTGTTGTATCCATTGTGGATTGAACTTTCACAGTATCATGTTGGATCCGCTCGACATCCATTGCTTTCCTCCTCTCTAAGGTTCTCATAGTCATCATTGTCACCGACGTCCCACTGGGTCATTATTGTCACCAATGTCCCACTGGGTGTGAGTTTTCCTACCGAGGATGTCGTGGTGGTTTGTGCAGCCCTTTGAGACACTAGTGATTTAGGGCTATATAAGTAAACATTGATTGATTGATTGATTTATGATCTACTATAAACTTATAAGAAGCAGGTTATACCATTCAATGATGTAAAAATAGGCACACACGAAAGTGATCACGGCGCCGCTATAAATAGTTTGTGTGCGTTAGCACTTATAATAACAATATCACTAATACTTGGTTAATATTCAAGTCACGAAATGTGAATGGAATATTGGTGGTGCTTTTTGAATGGTTATTTATCGGATGTCATGGGCCGAATAGTGGAGCGCCCATTGGCTCCGCTGTAAGGGGACTTTTATTTACGATTTAGAATGCATTTAAAAAAATCTATCCGTCATCATGTCATTCATAATGATTATGAACAATAGGCAAAATTCCAAAAAAGTGAAGTAATTGGAGCCCTTCCACTTTTAAAGATTTTTAGGGAAACATATTGCATATTTGGTGTGTTTGCTATAAAAACAACTATAACGTTTTCACAAAGAGCATTAAACAAACAAACGAGCATTAAACAAAATAAACACAAAAAAATTAAATAAATGGGTTGTACTTGTATAGCGCTTTTCTACCTTCAAGGTACTCACAGCGCTTTGACACTACTTCCACATTTACCCATTCACACACTGATGGAGGGAGCTGCCATGCAAGGCGCCAACCAGCACCCATCAGGAGCAAGGGTGAAGTGTCTTGCTCAGGACACAACGGACGTGACGAGGTTGGTTCTAGGTGGGATTTGAACCAGTGACCCTCGGGTTGCGCATGGCCACTCTGCCACTGCGCCACGCCGTGACTCAAAAACAACACAAACTTATAACAGGGACGGAATGGTTCGGTTGGTAGAGCGACCGTGCCAGCAACCTGAGGGTTTTGGTTTCGATGCCCTGCTTCCACTATCCTGGTCACATCCATTCTGTCTTTGAGCAAGACACTTCACCCTTGCTCCTGATGGGTTGTCATTAGGGCCTTGCATGGGAGCTCCCCCCATTAGTGTGTAAATGTGTGTATGAAATGTGTGTGTGTGTGTGAATGGGTAAATGTGGAAATAGTGCTAAAGCACTTCGAGTACATTGAAGGTAGAAAAGTGCTTTATAAGTATAACCCATTTACTATTTACCAATATATTTGACGGATAGATCTAAGCTAATCTTGATGTTTAAGTGTTAAAAGTAAAATAATAAAAAATAGTATAGGACTTACGTTTAACACTTTTGTGAGTGGGGCCCTTTTTGAGAATTTTAGAAGGATTTTAAAAGACTGTTTGCTCAACCAATAATAATGAATACAAAATAATGTTATAAATTATTGACCTGTTTCAGACTCCAATTACTTCATTTAATATTCCACTTAGATTCTTTTTTGCCAAAAAAAACAGGGTTTTCTATAACTAAAATGGCAAGAGAAGTTAAGGGGATACCTTTAGTCAAAAAGTGATTTATGACCCCTCATAAATCAATGATTTATGACCCCTCAAGGTCAAAGGTCAATGATTTATGAGGGGTCAAGTTCAAAGGTTAATGATTTATGAGGGGTCAAGGTTAAAGGTCAAAGTCAAAGGTCAAAGTCAAAGGTCAGGTTCAAATGTCAAGGTCAAGTGGGTGTGGCTTACCCGGAAGAGGGTGGAGTTAAGACCTGCGGTGGGAGTGGTTAAACCAGGAAGAGGGTGGAGTTTTAAACAGAAAGAGGGCAGAGTTAAGACCTGCGGTGGGAGTGGTTAAACCAGGAAGAGGGTGGAGTTAAGACCTGACAGGGAACAAAGGAGGGTTCAGTTTTTTTAAGAAAGCAATGTCATCTGAGCAGCATGTGACCATATATTTGATAGTTTAAATGTTTACGATCGTTTGAAACAACTTCCAGATTTCGATGTATTGATGGCTGGGAATGTTACGTGTGGAGATGTGGACACGCACGCACTTCACACACACACACACACACACGTAGAGGAGGGGTACAAAAGGGCGGTGTAAGGCTTAGTCATTATTTGGAGCTTTATACGTTAGCGTAAAGACTTTGTTCGATTCGGTCATGATTAGTGAAACGCCTGTGTCGATTTATAAAAATAATAAAACTTACATTGACGCTCCGCAAAAAAGTCGAGTGTTTCTAAATCGTATTCAGATGCCGCCGACCGAGTCTTTGCGTGAGAAATGGGACTTGGAAGCGTACGGGATGGAGGGATCTTTTGGATTTGTATTCAGATACGAAATGGGGGATATCTGCTTATTTCAGCTAAAAGAAAGAAGAAACGGAAGCCCTTTCTCGATATTTTCATCGTTATCTACCGTGGATTGGGAAGTTTTTGGTGGACACGCACACACACGCACACACACGCACACACGCACACACACACACACACACACACACACACAGACACACACACACACACACACGCAGAGGAGGGGTACAAAAGGGCGGTGTAAGGCTTAGTCATTATTTGGAGCTTTATACGTTAGCGTAAAGACTTTGTTCGATTCGGTCATGATTAGTGAAACGCCTGTGTCGATTTATAAAAATAATAAAACTTACATTGACGCTCCGCAAAAAAGTCGAGTGTTTCTAAATCGTATTCAGATGCCGCCGACCGAGTCTTTGCGTGAGAAATGGGACTTGGAAGGGTTAGGGATGGAGGGATCTTTTGGATTTGTATTCAGATACGAAATGGGGGATATCTGCTTATTTCAGCTAAAAGAAAGAAGAGACGGAAGCCCTTTCTCGATATTTTCATCGTTATCTACCGTGGATTGGGAAGTTTTTGGTGGACACGCACACACACACACACACACGCACACACACGCACACACGCACACGCACACACGCACACACGCACACACACACACACACACACACATTCGTACGCACACATCGTTAAGACCAGAAGAGGGGACAAAGGAGGGTTCAGTTTTTTAAGAAAGCAATGTCATCTGAGCAGCATGTGACCATATATTTGATAGTTTAAATGTTTACGATCGTTTGAAACAACTTCCATACCTCACGAAAACATATTTAAACAGGTGGAAAAAACTATCGCAGAACACAGTGTCACGTAGCAACTGGTCTTTACGGTCGTTTGAATCAACAGGTCAGTTTGGGGTACAAAGGAGGGTTCAGTTTTTACTGACCACCCATCTGACAGTTTAAATGTTTACGATCGTCTGAAACAACAGGACACGCACGCACGCACACACGCACGCACGCACGCACGCACGCACGCACACACACACACACACACACATACACACACGCACACACACACACACACACACACACACACACACACACACACACACACACACACACACACACACACACACACACCATTACCTCTGCTTTACCATGTTATTAGACATTGGTTTAACTCCATTTAAGCATTTAAACGTTAAAAGCATTGCACTTGTACGACGTTGTAATACTTTTTTTTTTACAGCCGATGACGACGAAGTGAAAGACGATGAACTTTGCTTAAACGATCTTACAAAGTTGGAAGATGATTATCGAGGTGTGTTTAAACCTTCAAATTATTTAATATTATGTGTATTCATTATTTAGTTTCATAGAGGATTTGCCGTAAGATCCTAACGCGATCGTTTTAACACAATCGCAGTCTGGTGAGTCAAATGATTCTCATTTTACAAGAAAAAAAACATGCGGTATACAATACATATATACATATATTTACTTACAGATTTTCCGTTTACATCTCCGGCTCGCTCGTCTCCCTTAAAGCTGGCGGGTCCGTCAACGGCCGTTCCAGGCAGAGGAGAAGGCTTGATTGCGCCAAAGACTCCAGACATCGAATCCTTGCTCCGAGGGGAAATCATCGAAAACGACGGTGAATGTCCGACAGGCACCCGCTGTAAGTTTTTCTCGTTTTCTGTAAGCTTTTTAAGATTCTCAGGAGCTTTAAAGAGCTCCTCTCACTCTAATGTCTTTCGCTCAAATGAATTTCGCGCCTAAGGGGAATGGGCGGGGACTGATTCCGGAGGTGGGCGGTTGTTTCCGCCAAGCAACCTTCTGGTTGAAATGGAGTGTGGATCAAGATGGATCCCTACTCTATATTCTTTTATTTAACCCAATGTTTTTTAAATACGTGTATAATACTTTATATCCTATGTGTTGTGAATTCCATCCTACAATATCTTCCAAGGAACCCAAAGAAATGTTACCACACCTCCCGCTTTATTTATTCTATAGATTGCCTGAACTATTTCATAAACTAAATCTTGTCTTGTTTCTGATGCTATGTTTTTTATGCTCATCAATGCACTGTTGGACTGCGAGCACACAACTACTTTCCTTGCTTTGTTTTCCTCTATCCAGTTAACTGCCATATAAATTGCTACCAATTCCCCCGTAAAAACAGATAGTTTATCACTGATTATTTTATTTAATACTATGTTTCCTTGTGGGATAACTGCTACAGCTCTTACCTTTATTTTTTTTATATAGTTTTTGATGCATCCGTATATATCATATCTCAATCCATTTTTCTATCCGGTAACTATTTAAATTTCTATTCTTTAGTAATTGCATGTTTTCTTTTGGGTTATCAAACATCCACGGTGGTATTGCAGGCATTGGTACTGTAGGACTAACTTTAATATTGTCAATTTTAACTTTATTACATATGTCTCCTATAATCCACCCAAAACTATTCTTTTTTGTTTTCTCTTTTTCTTGGCAGATTGGTAGCACTGGACAAGTCGGATATCCTTGCTTGGATCCTTTTAAAGTTGCCCGATAAACTGCTGAGAGTTGATCTCTCCTCTTGTCCAAAGGTTTTTCGTTCATTTTTACTTGTAATACTGGCACTAGGGTTGATGTAGTAGCTCCACAACATAACCTTAAAGCCTGTGACTGGATCCGGTCTATTTTCCCAAGTCATGTTTTTGAAGCAGATTGGTAAATAATGCATCCGTAATCAATAACAGATGGAATTAAAGTTATAAATATATACATGTATTGTTTTCAACGTTAACCTATCAGCCCCCCAATCATTACCCCTCAAAGACCTCATTATATTTAACACCTTTTTACTTTTTCCCCTATTTTTTTATTTTCCGGAAGGAACACTCCTGAAGGAATAAATAAAGTACTATCTAATCTAATCTAATCAAATCTATTTTGCTGATGTGGGTTGACTAGTTCATATTTTTATCAAACCATATTCCTAAATATTTAAATACTTGTACCTCTTCTATATTTTCACCTTAGAGTTTTTATTTGGAGCTTGTTTGGTACTTTTGTCTTTGTAAAATGTATGACTTTTGTCTTTCCAACAGAGAATCTTAAACCTCAAGCCGTTCCCCAGTCTTGAACATTATTTACCACTTTGTTAGTTTTTTGATTATTTCTTTTGACTCTAAATAATATACTAGTCTTTCATTAATCTTTTTTTTTTTCCATTACTTTTCCCCAAATTTATAATTTCCTGCCTCTTCCGGGTCTTACCCTGACTTGCATATTGGAATTGTTACCGCTAATTTTCCCCTCTGCCGGTCATTCTCCTTCTTCATATATCCTGTCATATCATTTCAAGACCACTTCTTTGACGATGCCACCTAAGTTTTTGATCATTTGATAACCCGCTAGGTCTTTCCCCGGCGACGTATTTTTAACCTTTTTCAAAATTCGAACCATTTCATTCAAAGAAAATGTCATATCCATAGTGTTGGTAAAGCTATTAACGTTGTCTTCCATCATTTCCCCAATATTTAAACTCATTGTTTTTTCTCTCTTTTGTTTTTCCACATTTCTCAAATTATCATTACTGTGCACTTTAACAAATGTTTTTGCTAAAGGTTCTGCTGTTTCTTTACCCGTGACTACATCTTCTTTGATAAATGTGGCACATCATCCTCTTTACCCTTCATTCCTATCTTTACGAATCGTTATATATCCTTTTATTATAAAGTTTAATTTTGGCTTCAGCCCTGTTTCTTGAATACAAATTATACGTGGTTTAGTTTTCATATTTTTAATATATCCCTTTAATTCATGTTCGGTTGCTATCAAACTTCTGGCATTCCACCGGACAATTAACAGGGTGTTGGAATGTGGTAACATGACTCCGTCACGTCTACTCTCCGTAGTACAGCTTGCACCCGGTACCAAGATAGTTCTTTCAACAACTTTGATGCTGCTTTGACAATTATTTTGATCTTCTCAGTCTTATTTTTACTTTCATTTTGTATCAAAGCTGAGTTGTGCTCTCTGGTTTATTTTGCAAATGAACCGACAGAACATGATCATGTACAAGACTCGCCTACCCACAATGCACTGCAGCCCAACGCTCCTGGTCGGATGTTTTTTTCGGGGTTCATGGAGAGATGCGGTAAAGAGTGGTAGCCAAGACACACGGTCACACACGGTCACACACGGTCACACTCGGCAATTATTTTGACCTGGGGAGCAGATATAGAGGAAAAAATGTGTCTGGGGGGCCGGGATATCTGATTTTCAGGTACAAAAAACTTCACAATGACACAAAATAAACACAACAGTTAAACCTCACACTAAAAACAAGACATTGACTTGTACGTTCAAAAGACAGAATAGAACAAGTCAAGACATGCAATGCCATCTACAAAATGTTATGTAAATGTTAGTCATTACACACGCGGCTATGGTTTTGATGTATTTGTTACAGACATGTTTACGTCAAGTAACATCACATGGTTCCATTTGCACCTTTCAACAAATCTGAAAAGGAATATTAAGAAGTAAAACTTATATTTAATCCTACCTCTTCTCCGAGCACACGGTGACTGTACATACGGGTCGAAAAATGTTGACCTAATTCAGCATTTCTCAAAGTGTGGGGAATAGAGACATGACAGGTGGGGCGCGAGGAAAGGGAGGAAATTTTTTATTTTTGATTTTTTTTTACTATGCTTTCATTTTCTATACACACTGTAAATCACTTTGTGATTCTGTCTGTGAAATCCGCCGTATAAATAAATGTAAATTACTTATTTTTCCTGTAGGCTTTAAATTTCTCGGCAGGAGCGAAAGTTTGACAGACATAGCAACAGTAACTTTTGCAGGCAGGGCTAAGAGGAACAAACTTTCGCGCGGATGGGTAGCAGGCTAATGTGCGAACCACAATTACACAAAATGGATACATTTGCAACTCGCACCTCAAAGGTCTGCGGAGAAACAAAAATATGACGGGTCTAATCAACCAAAAAGTCAACCTAAAAGAAAATATGGCGAAGGGTATCTTGCTCTTGGATTCACGGCAGCGGAGGTGGGGGCAGAGGAGAGACCCCTGTGTGTTCTTTGTCTAAAACGGCTAGCAGCAGACAGCATGAGACCCAACAAAGTAAAGAGACAACTCGAGACCACACATGATGTCCAATAAATTGTTTTGTTGGGGCGATGGGGGTAGGTGGGCCTTGAGTCTAAAGTGGGGATGACAGAAAAAAAAAAAGTTTGAGAAGCCCTGACCTAATTGTACGGATCTCACTTTAAACGGCAAACCGATCATTTAAATGTTTTCACTTTGAATATGAAACGAGGAGTAAAATGTACAATATTATCAATTATTTCACAAGGACATGTTTTAAGGATATTGTACAGTATAATTAAATCTAAAATGAATGTGATCACTTTCAGGATCATTTTATTTTTAGCCAGTAAACAACTGTAATGTACTTTTGAATCGGGTTTTCCCCTTTAAATAACAAAAATTATAGAATTTTACAATATTAAATGTGCCAATTAGTTTTACGGCATACATCATTCCCCCTTTACCCATTTGTTAAAAAGACGAAAGTTGATGCGAACGCCTACGTGCTGTCAGAAAACTGTTGTTGTAATTACCTACTAGGCCTTCTTTGCCTTTATTTGTTGTTGTATCTTTATGTTAGCAATTGGGACTTTTTGAATGAAATTGTCTGTGGCTCCATGTTAACGAAGTTGCCTGTACTATTTGACTGATGCATTTTATTGATTGATTTATTATTTTTCTTTCTTTTTCGTTTTGTCTCCTCAGAAAAAAAATTTGGTAACTTTGTTTGTTTTATAACTTGTGCCAGGATAGCAGTAATTGCACAAAGGCATTCTTCTTCTTTTAGTTTTCTGACAGCACGTAGGCGTTCGCATCAACTTTCGTCTTTTTAACAAATGGGTAAAGGGGGAATGATGTATGCCGTAAAACTAGTTGGCACATTTAATATTGTAAAATTCTATAATTTTTGTTATTTAAAGGGGAAAACCCGATTCAAAAGTACATAACAGTTGTTTACTGGCTAAAAATAAAATGATCCTGAAAGTGATCACATTCATTTTAGATTTAATTATACTGTACAATATCCTTAAAACATGTCCTTGTGAAATAATTGATAATATTGTACATTTTACTCCTCGTTTCATATTCAAAGTGAAAACATTTAAATGATCGGTTTGCCGTTTAAAGTGCGATCCGTACAATTAGGTCAGGGCTTCTCAAACTTTTTTTTTTTCTGTCATCCCCACTTTAGACTCAAGGCCCACCTACCCCCATCGCCCCAACAAAACAATTTATTGGACATCATGTGTGGTCTCGAGTTGTCTCTTTACTTTGTTGGGTCTCATGCTGTCTGCTGCTAGCCGTTTTAGACAAAGAACACACAGGGGTCTCTCCTCTGCCCCCACCTCCGCTGCCGTGAATCCAAGAGCAAGATACCCTTCGCCATATTTTCTTTTAGGTTGACTTTTTGGTTGATTAGACCCGTCATATTTTTGTTTCTCCGCAGACCTTTGAGGTGCGAGTTGCAAATGTATCCATTTTGTGTAATTGTGGTTCGCACATTAGCCTGCTACCCATCCACGCGAAAGTTTGTTCCTCTTAGCCCTGCCTGCAAAAGTTACTGTTGCTATGTCTGTCAAACTTTCGCTCCTGCCGAGAAATTTAAAGCCTACAGGAAAAATAAGTAATTTACATTTATTTATACGGCGGATTTCACAGACAGAATCACAAAGTGATTTACAGTGTGTATAGAAAATGAAAGCATAGTAAAAAAAAATCAAAAATAAAAAATTTCCTCCCTTTCCTCGCGCCCCACCTGTCATGTCTCTATTCCCCACACTTTGAGAAATGCTGAATTAGGTCAACATTTTTCGACCCGTATGTACAGTCACCGTGTGCTCGGAGAAGAGGTAGGATTAAATATAAGTTTTACTTCTTAATATTCCTTTTCAGATTTGTTGAAAGGTGCAAATGGAACCATGTGATGTTACTTGACGTAAACATGTCTGTAACAAATACATCAAAACGCGTGTGTAATGACTAACATTTACATAACATTTTGTAGATGGCATTGCATGTCTTGACTTGTTCTATTCTGTCTTTTGAACGTACAAGTCAATGTCTTGTTTTTAGTGTGAGGTTTAACTGTTGTGTTTATTTTGTGTCATTGTGAAGTTTTTTGTACCTGAAAATCAGATATCCCGGCCCCCCAGACACATTTTTTCCTCTATATCTGCTCCCCAGGTCAAAATAATTGCCGAGTGTGACCGTGTGTGACCGTGTGTGACCGTGTGTGACCGTGTGTCTTGGCTACCACTCTTTACCGCATCTCTCCATGAACCCCGAAAAAAACATCCGACCAGGAGCGTTGGGCTGCAGTGCATTGTGGGTAGGCGAGTCTTGTACATGATCATGTTCTGTCGGTTCATTTGCAAAATAAACCAGAGAGCACAACTCAGCTTTGATACAAAATGAAAGTAAAAATAAGACTGAGAAGATCAAAATAATTGTCAAAGCAGCATCAAAGTTGTTGAAAGAACTATCTTGGTACCGGGTGCAAGCTGTACTACGGAGAGTAGACGTGACGGAGTCATGTTACCACATTCCAACACCCTGTTAATTGTCCGGTGGAATGCCAGAAGTTTGATAGCAACCGAACATGAATTAAAGGGATATATTAAAAATATGAAAACTAAACCACGTATAATTTGTATTCAAGAAACAGGGCTGAAGCCAAAATTAAACTTTATAATAAAAGGATATATAACGATTCGTAAAGATAGGAATGAAGGGTAAAGAGGATGATGTGCCACATTTATCAAAGAAGATGTAGTCACGGGTAAAGAAACAGCAGAACCTTTAGCAAAAACATTTGTTAAAGTGCACAGTAATGATAATTTGAGAAATGTGGAAAAACAAAAGAGAGAAAAAACAATGAGTTTAAATATTGGGGAAATGATGGAAGACAACGTTAATAGCTTTACCAACACTATGGATATGACATTTTCTTTGAATGAAATGGTTCGAATTTTGAAAAAGGTTAAAAATACGTCGCCGGGGAAAGACCTAGCGGGTTATCAAATGATCAAAAACTTAGGTGGCATCGTCAAAGAAGTGGTCTTGAAATGATATGACAGGATATATGAAGAAGGAGAATGACCGGCAGAGGGGAAAATTAGCGGTAACAATTCCAATATGCAAGTCAGGGTAAGACCCGGAAGAGGCAGGAAATTATAAATTTGGGGAAAAGTAATGGAAAAAAAAAAAGATTAATGAAAGACTAGTATATTATTTAGAGTCAAAAGAAATAATCAAAAAACTAACAAAGTGGTAAATAATGTTCAAGACTGGGGAACGGCTTGAGGTTTAAGATTCTCTGTTGGAAAGACAAAAGTCATACATTTTACAAAGACAAAAGTACCAAACAAGCTCCAAATAAAAACTCTAAGGTGAAAATATAGAAGAGGTACAAGTATTTAAATATTTAGGAATATGGTTTGATAAAAATATGAACTAGTCAACCCACATCAGCAAAATAGATTTGATTAGATTAGATTAGATAGTACTTTATTTATTCCTTCAGGAGTGTTCCTTCCGGAAAATAAAAAAATAGGGGAAAAAGTAAAAAGGTGTTAAATATAATGAGGTCTTTGAGGGGTAATGATTGGGGGGCTGATAGGTTAACGTTGAAAACAATACATGTATATATTTATAACTTTAATTCCATCTGTTATTGATTACGGATGCATTATTTACCAATCTGCTTCAAAAACATGACTTGGGAAAATAGACCGGATCCAGTCACAGGCTTTAAGGTTATGTTGTGGAGCTACTACATCAACCCTAGTGCCAGTATTACAAGTAAAAATGAACGAAAAACCTTTGGACAAGAGGAGAGATCAACTCTCAGCAGTTTATCGGGCAACTTTAAAAGGATCCAAGCAAGGATATCCGACTTGTCCAGTGCTACCAATCTGCCAAGAAAAAGAGAAAACAAAAAAGAATAGTTTTGGGTGGATTATAGGAGACATATGTAATAAAGTTAAAATTGACAATATTAAAGTTAGTCCTACAGTACCAATGCCTGCAATACCACCGTGGATGTTTGATAACCCAAAAGAAAACATGCAATTACTAAAGAATAGAAATTTAAATAGTTACCGGATAGAAAAATGGATTGAGATATGATATATACGGATGCATCAAAAACTATATAAAAAAAATAAAGGTAAGAGCTGTAGCAGTTATCCCACAAGGAAACATAGTATTAAATAAAATAATCAGTGATAAACTATCTGTTTTTACGGGGGAATTGGTAGCAATTTATATGGCAGTTAACTGGATAGAGGAAAACAAAGCAAGGAAAGTAGTTGTGTGCTCGCAGTCCAACAGTGCATTGATGAGCATAAAAAACATAGCATCAGAAACAAGACAAGATTTAGTTTATGAAATAGTTCAGGCAATCTATAGAATAAATAAAGCGGGAGGTGTGGTAACATTTCTTTGGGTTCCTTGGAAGATATTGTAGGATGGAATTCACAACACATAGGATATAAAGCATTATACACGTATTTAAAAAACATTGGGTTAAATAAAAGAATATAGAGTAGGGATCCATCTTGATCCACACTCCATTTCAACCAGAAGGTTGCTTGGCGGAAACAACCGCCCACCTCCGGAATCAGTCCCCGCCCATTCCCCTTAGGCGCGAAATTCATTTGAGCGAAAGACATTAGAGTGAGAGGAGCTCTTTAAAGCTCCTGAGAATCTTAAAAAGCTTACAGAAAACGAGAAAAACTTACAGCGGGTGCCTGTCGGACATTCACCGTCGTTTTCGATGATTTCCCCTCGGAGCAAGGATTCGATGTCTGGAGTCTTTGGCGCAATCAAGCCTTCTCCTCTGCCTGGAACGGCCGTTGACGGACCCGCCAGCTTTAAGGGAGACGAGCGAGCCGGAGATGTAAACGGAAAATCTGTAAGTAAATATATGTATATATGTATTGTATACCGCTTGTTTTTTTTCTTGTAAAATGAGAATCATTTGACTCACCAAACTGCGATTGTGTTAAAACGATCGCGTTAGGATCTTACGGCAAATCCTCTATGAAACTAAATAATGAATACACATAATATTAAATAATTTGAAGGTTTAAACACACCTCGATAATCATCTTCCAACTTTGTAAGATCGTTTAAGCAAAGTTCATCGTCTTTCACTTCGTCGTCATCGGCTGTAAAAAAAAAAGTATTACAACGTCGTACAAGTGCAATGCTTTTAACGTTTAAATGCTTAAATGGAGTTAAACCAATGTGTAATAACATGGTAAAGCAGAGGTAATGGTGTGTGTGTGTGTGTGTGTGTGTGTGTGCGTGTGTGTGTGTATGTGTGTGTGTGTGTGTGTGCGTGCGTGCGTGCGTGCGTGTGTGCGTGCGTGCGTGTCCTGTTGTTTCAGACGATCGTAAACATTTAAACTGTCAGATGGGTGGTCAGTAAAAACTGAACCCTCCTTTGTACCCCAAACTGACCTGTTGATTCAAACGACCGTAAAGACCAGTTGCTACGTGACACTGTGTTCTGCGATAGTTTTTTCCACCTGTTTAAATATGTTTTCGTGAGGTATGGAAGTTGTTTCAAACGATCGTAAACATTTAAACTATCAAATATATGGTCACATGCTGCTCAGATGACATTGCTTTCTTAAAAAACTGAACCCTCCTTTGTCCCCTCTTCTGGTCTTAACGATGTGTGCGTACGAATGTGTGTGTGTGT
Source organism: Nerophis ophidion (assembly GCF_033978795.1). NCBI lineage: Eukaryota > Metazoa > Chordata > Actinopteri > Syngnathiformes > Syngnathidae > Nerophis > Nerophis ophidion. The sequence goes on from NC_084628.1 coordinate 23,730,383, forward strand.
GTGTGTGTGTGTGTGTGTGTGTGTGTGTGTGTGTGTGTGTGTGTGTGCGTGTGTGCGTGTGTGCGTGTGTGTGTGTGTGTGTGTGTGTGCGTGTGTGCGCGTGTGTGTGTGTGTGTGTGCGTGTCCACCAAAAACTTCCCAATCCACGGTAGATAACGATGAAAATATCGAAAAAGGGCTTCCGTCTCTTCTTTCTTTTAGCTGAAATAAGCAGATATCACCCATTTCGTATCTGAATACAAATCCAAAAGATCCCTCCATCCCTAACCCTTCCAAGTCCCATTTCTCACGCAAAGACTCGGTCGGCGGCATCTGAATACGATTTAGAAACACTCGACTTTTTTGCGGAGCGTCAATGTAAGTTTTATTATTTTTATAAATCGACACAGGCGTTTCACTAATCATGACCGAATCGAACAAAGTCTTTACGCTAACGTATAAAGCTCCAAATAATGACTAAGCCTTACACCGCCCTTTTGTACCCCTCCTCTGCGTGTGTGTGTGTGTGTGTGTGTGCGTGTGTGCGTGTGTGTGCGTGTGTGTGCGTGTCCACCAAAAACTTCCCAATCCACGGTAGATAACGATGAAAATATCGAGAAAGGGCTTCCGTCTCTTCTTTCTTTTAGCTGAAATAAGCAGATATCCCCCATTTCGTATCTGAATACAAATCCAAAAGATCCCTCCATCCCGTACGCTTCCAAGTCCCATTTCTCACGCAAAGACTCGGTCGGCGGCATCTGAATACGATTTAGAAACACTCGACTTTTTTGCGGAGCGTCAATGTAAGTTTTATTATTTTTATAAATCGACACAGGCGTTTCACTAATCATGACCGAATCGAACAAAGTCTTTACGCTAACGTATAAAGCTCCAAATAATGACTAAGCCTTACACCGCCCTTTTGTACCCCTCCTCTACGTGTGTGTGTGTGTGAAGTGCGTGCGTGTCCACATCTCCACACGTAACATTCCCAGCCATCAATACATCGAAATCTGGAAGTTGTTTCAAACGATCGTAAACATTTAAACTATCAAATATATGGTCACATGCTGCTCAGATGACATTGCTTTCTTAAAAAAACTGAACCCTCCTTTGTTCCCTGTCAGGTCTTAACTCCACCCTCTTCCTGGTTTAACCACTCCCACCGCAGGTCTTAACTCTGCCCTCTTTCTGTTTAAAACTCCACCCTCTTCCTGGTTTAACCACTCCCACCGCAGGTCTTAACTCCACCCTCTTCCGGGTAAGCCACACCCACTTGACCTTGACATTTGAACCTGACCTTTGACTTTGACCTTTGACTTTGACCTTTAACCTTGACCCCTCATAAATCATTAACCTTTGAACTTGACCCCTCATAAATCATTGACCTTTGACCTTGAGGGGTCATAAATCATTGATTTATGAGGGGTCATAAATCACTTTTTGACTAAAGGTATCCCCTTAACTTCTCTATGGCATTAAACCTAAACAAAAAAAATAAAACATTGTATCAACAGATAGAACTAACGTTAATCTTGAGATTTAGGCACTGATTTAAAAAAAAAAAAAAAAAAAAAAAAATATATATATATATATATACACTGTATATAAGACTTATTTTTAACATGTTCATGACAGAGACCATCCTGTGTCCCCAGGACAAAAAAGTATGCTATATTGTGAAGTGAAGTGAATTATATTTATATAGCACTTTTTCTCAAGTGACTCAAAGCGCTTTACATAGTGAAACCCAATATCTAAGTTACATTCAAACCAGTGTGGGTGGCACTGGGAGCAGGTGGGTAAAGTGTCTTGCCCAAGGACACAACGGCAGTGACTAGGTTGGCAGAACTGGGAATCGAACCTGCAACCCTCAAGTTGCTGGCACGGCCACTCTACCAACCGAGCTATACTGTTTGATATTTTGAGAATGTAAAATATCAAAATAGCCCAATCTTGATTTGAAGTTTGGACATCCCTGGTGTCGTGGAACATATAAGGTTTACTCTTTGTGCTTTTAATGCGAGAGAGACTTACAGACTGACATGTGGACATCTTGAAGGTTTTGGTGGTCCAAGCGATGAAGATAACGGACGCTGGAAAACACATTTGAGCTTTAAAGTGAGTAGCTCTGTCAAAAATATACATAGAATGAGACAGGACGTACCGATGACAGCAAAGATGAGTGTGTTGGTGAAGTGTCTGTAGAGCGAGAGCTTGACCACGTTCCTCCTGAGCCGGAGCAGCTTCATGGTCTGAGCCAGACTCACAAAGATGTGAGCGCACACACACAGTCAAGGAAGTTAACAAGTCCACCTGCATGTTGTGTTAGTGTGGAGTCAGTGAAACACCACCTGCTGGTTTGACACACTTCTTAAAAAAGGTCACATGAGCTCAAGTGGCATCAAAGAGACAGAAGGAGGGGGTGTAGTTGGGGATATCCACCAGCAGAAGGTAGAGTCGAGCAGAGCCAAGGGCACAGCGGCCAGAAGAAGGACGTCACCTTCAATCTACAAGAAGGAAGACGAGTCAAGACAATGACAGAAAAGTGGAGGACAAGTTTGGAAGATGGAATAAGGGAAAAAAGGAAGACAAATCAAACTGAGGAAGACAAGGGAAGCCATTCAACAATAGTTTAAAAACACTGTGGGGCCCCCTGCTGGTGACATGTGAAAGGATATCCACCAAAAAACGCAGGAGTCGGTGAGAGCGAGCACGATGTCGCACAAAAGTATACTGCTGGTGTTGTTGCCTCGATCCTGGGGGAGACACAGAGCTTTCCCTCATGACATCACAATCAAATGGATAAGCCCTGCCTCCTCAGCTATATCTCAGGTCGCCGGGTATCACGAAATAACGTACAGGACGGTTGTCATTTGTGGAGTCCATTTAAATTACATAAAAGATGACGGTGTTAATTAGGGCTGGACAACTAATGGAATTGAGATTTCGATTATGAATTCTCACGATAATAATCGGAAAACGCTTAATGGGCCGCGCAGCATGCATGCAAATTCCAGAGCTTGTAACAGTGAAACAGATGAGGAGCGAATGAGTGGAAAAAAAGAGCATGTGTAGTAGAAGTTTGGGATGTCATCATGGTTGCTACTTTTTATTTGACACAGTGATAGTATGCAAAATCAATAATCACTAAACTTAATTAAAAAAGTAAAGAATATGATTTGCGCGTTCACATAACCGTGGACGGACACATAATTGGCCAATTAAACGGAATCCACTGTTAAAAGCAGAATATCACGGAAATTGACTGAAAAGCTGTTATTTTGAACATTGGGAACATTTTTGGGGGAAAATAACGTGTCTGGTAGCGCTTATTCAGCCCAGAAAAACGTCTGAAAATAATCAATGTTGACACAGTCACTTGAAACAGCGGCTAAACTAAAAAGGTAAAGTTTGCAAGAACAATCCATAAACCCACAACACATCTCATCTTGTGTTGTTGTGAACGACATCATGGATGTAAAATCAGTGTACAAACAGTAGTCGCAACCTGAGAGGCGCTTTCTCTCTTTTTTTAGAGCCTCAAGTCGCCTCTTTACTTGCCAACCTGACAATAGCAAAGCACACTTCCTCCCTTCACAATATTAGCTTGGTCTACATAACATGTGATGGTGGTTCTTTGGTCAAAATGTTGCATTGATGATGTTTAACAGATTATCTTCAAGTCGCTTTTAGACAGTCGCTTCTGAATGCTCGGTTTTGTGGGCGGTCTTATTCACCTGCCTCACCTTCTACAGCGTCTTGTCCGTGTCATCTTTGTTGTAGCGGTGTAGCGTGCAAGGACGGAAGTGGAAGAAGTGTCAAAAGATGGAGCTGTTTTAATGACATTCAGACTTTACTTCAATCAATAACAGAGCAGCATCTCCTCATCCGAAAACAACAACAACACAGGAAATGTGTCTCGTGAAAACCATTCGACTGGAATTCTCTAATAACTAAAGTTCCCTGGGTGAATAATGTAATTTCACTACACCAGTATGTTTTAGCGCTTACATGGTGAGTTTACCCACAGATAAAAGTAAGAACTTTACACTACTTTTTATGAGAAATGGCAAAAGCATAGGATTAATGTCACATAACCAGAAGATAGAGGGAAAAAAAGAAGCTTATCGACAAGCGGACGCGCACACTTTTTTCGGACTTCCACAGATCCCAAATAAAGATCAGCAGGTATCAGAAGGTAAGAAAAGTTGCTTTTGCATAATATTGCGAAAAAAACCCGCCAGATAATATGTAATACCTTATACATACACCGTAATAATAGTCCTATGTTTAATGTGCCGAAAATCCATCAAGCGGTGCGGCTTCATAGCTTATCAAAATCGTAGTAAAAGACTGTCAAGTTTTGAGAAAAAAAAGTATTTTAAGTCCGCGATATACAGAAAAACATTTAAAACGAAAAAAAAATGTTTTGCTTTTCATATTGCTAAATATAAGCAGTAGAAGATGGAGAGATGGATCTTATTAATTACTATTATTATTTTACTTGTGGTTTATTCGTTACTAATTCATATCCATTTTTTTTAAACTATATTTAAAGTTACATTTTGGTGGTACAATAAATACTCATGTTTTCTAATTAATGAATAATTGTGCAATTAATCGTGATTATAGTACCAATCAAAATATCCCTGATAATTATTTGACAAATCATTCAGCCCTATAAATACATATTTATGTTATAAAAACTGACAAATAAATGTACTTTGCGTTGACTTACGGCATTGACTCGTAGGACGCCCTCAACAACAGAGAACATCAAGTAGAGCAGACCGACGCCAACCACACGGTGAAGCAGTGCACCTAGTCTGGGCCTAACACACACACAATCACGGTCATTTCAAGTGGACTATCAGGTGCGTTAACGACGGACGTACTTGACTATGCCGTAACCCAGACTGGCGATGATCACCAACACGCGGGCCAGTGTTCTCTTGACGGCAGAGAGCACCTCAGCAAACACTACCGCCCCCCGGACTGCAGGAGGAGGAACAACAGCTGCCAGTTAGCCCTTCTGAGCCGCGCCATATTGACGTGCACGCACCTACCAGATACGCCGTCGTATCGGATGCTCTGAAACTCGGCGTAGAAGACGGCTTTCTCCAACATTCCCAGGAAGATGACTCCTCCAATCCAGAACTGGATCCTCAGGAGGTCCCTCCAGTAGCACGCAGACAGGATAAGCCACAAGAGCGCCAGCAGAACGTAGACGATGCACATGATCATGTAGAACTGGAACAACAAGAGCGTCCACAAACAACTTCCTTTACACCACAGGTGTCCAAAGTGCAGCCTCCAGCTAATATTTCTTTATAGCGGCAATTGCTCAAAAAATAATAATGAATCAAAATCAATGTTGCTATGAATTATCTTACTATTAATGAAGGCTCTATTTCCCATCAAATCTTCCACTTTGAAATATTTTTGTTGGTAAATGTTGCAAATTTTCTGTGATTGCCAAACAATATTTAAAAGTTTTCGTTGACAAAAAAAGTTACAAAAAAAACAAACAAAAACAAAAATGATAAAAACTTGCAATCAGCACAAATCTAAAGCTGATCTGAAAGTTTGTGTGTTGAATGTTTAAAAAATTTAAAATTTTTAAAAAAAATAAATTTTTTAACAGGGGCCCTTTTGGATCCTGTGATTTAAAATTTTTAATAAAATTGCCACTGCACAAAAATGAATAATTAATCAAAATCAATGTTACAAATGAATTATTGACCTATATAAGGCTCCAATTACTTCACATAAAATATTCAACTTAAATATTTCATATTTTGTGTTTAGTCCATAAAAAACATGGTTTTCTTTAATAAAAAGAGCATAAACCCCCAAAAAATAATAATAATAAACCTTTATCCAGACATTTAGAACTCAAGTTGATGTAGTGAGTTAAGCGTTGAAAAAATATATATATATATTTTGAATTGAATTGAAATATTTATATCATGAGTTACTTTTAACACTTTTATGTCTGAGACTCTTGAGGGTCACCGAGGACCAAACTTGACAGGAGCCCTACATTTTTTTTTAAATGTATATATTGTATTGGTTTTGAAAATGGAAAATATCAAAAAGGACACCACATGCTTTGATTTTTCAGTGTGTGGCCCTCTGCAATAAAAGTTTGGGCATCCCTGCTTTACACGGGCAATCACTTTGTAGTTTTTGTTAGACTCTTTCTTCTAGTAAACAACAATACAGTCGTACCTCAACTTAAGAGTGTTTTGGCATAAGAGCTGCCTCTAAGCTAATCGTAATGCCTTAAATTGCAAGAGATACAAGTGTTCTGAGTTAAGCGCTCGGCCACAGAACCAATTGAGCTCATAAGTTGAGGTGCCACCATAAATCAAGTAATCTTACCAGCATGAGCGGCCATTCAGAGGCGGAGATGAAGTCAAGAGGGCCTCTCATGCTCACAAGAACTGTAAAAAAAAAAATATTAAAAAAAATAAAGCATTCAAGTTCTTGAAACCCCGAAGGAAGCTAAGGATCGTGGACGTGTACTGACGCTGGAGACCCCAGGAGGGTGTGGGGTGGGCCGGGTCGGGCGCTCGGTTGTTCTCTTTGATCTCCCTGATGTTGACGACAAACATGTACGGTCCGTCCTCCCAACTCTCAGCCACCGCATCAAAGTGAGGGTGCGTAGCGGCCTGCACACCACACATGAGGTGAGGTGAGATGATAAGATTGAATGAGGATGAGGTGCTGACCTGTTTAGGAGGAACAGCAGCGTCTCCTACAGGGGTCTTCGTCTCCTTGTCAGCTGCTGCAGACTGCGGGAGGAGCACATGACCTTTTCAGATACCTCAGCACGGAATGACAAGATCACGTCTTGTTGGACATGCTCACCTTTGGTTTTGGCGGCTCTGCCTCTTTCGGCTTCCTGCCCGCGGTCGTCATTGTGACTGGCTGAAAAAGATCACATGACGGCTGAGTGGCGACAGTCACAACTTTGTGGAGCTGTACACATTACGGTGAGATATATTTTTAATTGATAATTCTGTCATTATTTACTTTCATTAGGCTGCAGCTCACCAAGTCCACATGATAATGAAAAGGAATGCATATCATTATTTACAGCATGGTTGTCCAAATGTTTTACATTAAAGGCTATATACTGAAAAATACAAGCATGCAGAGGCCATTTTGATATTTTTCATTTTCAAACCCAATACAATTATTTGTGTGTGTGTGTGTGTGTGTGGGTGGGGGGGTGTGCATATATATACAAACCCCGTTTCCATGAGTTGGGAAATTGTGTTAGATGTAAATATAAACAGAATACAATGATTTGCAAATCATTTTCAACCCATATTCAGTTGAATATGCTACAAAGACAACATATTTGATGTTCAAACTGATAAACTTTTTTTTTGTTGCAAATAATCATTAACTTTAGAATTTGATGCCAGCAACACGTGACAAAGAAGTTGGGAAAGGTGGCAATAAATACTGATAAAGTTGAGAAATTCTCATCAAACACTTATTTGGAACATCCCACAGGTGTGTACGCTAATTGGGAACAGGTGGGTGCCATGATTGGGTATAAAAGCAGCTTCCATGAAATGCTAAGTAATTCACAAAAAGGGATGGTGCGAGCTGTCGTATTTTAAGCTTTATAATGCGCCACACATTTTCGATGGGAGACAGTTCTGGACTGCAGGCGGGCCAGGAAAGTACCCGCACTCTTTTACTACAAAACCACGCTGTTATAACACGTGGCTTGGCATTGTTTTGCTGAAATAAACTGGGGCGTCCATGATAACGTTGCTTGGATGACAACATATGTTGCTCCAAAACCTGTTTGGACCTTTCAGCATTAATGGTGCCTTCACAGATGTGTAAGTTACCCATGCCTTGGGCACTTAAACACCCCCATACCATCACAGATGCTGGCTTTTGAACTTTGCGCCTATAACAATCCGAATGGTTATTTTCCCTTTGTTGTGGAGGACACCACGTCCTCTGTTTCCAAATATAATTTGAAATGTCGACTCGTCAGACCACAGAACACATTTCCACTTTGCATCAGTCCATCTTAGGTGAGCTCGGGCCCAGCGAAGCCAGCGGCGCTCCTTGGTGTTGTTGATAAATGGGTTTGGCTTTGCATAGTAGAGTTTTAACTTGCACTTAGTAATATAGCGACCAACTGTAGTTACTGACAGTGGTTTTATGAAGTGTTCCTGAGCCGATGTGGTGATGTCCTTTACACACTGATGTTGGTTTTTGATGCAGTACCGCCTGAGGAATCAAAAGTCCGTAATATCATCGATTATGTGCAGTGATTTCTCCAGATTCTCTGAACTTTTTGATGATTTTACGGACCGTAGATGGTAAAATCCCTAAATTCCTTGCAATAGCTCGTTGAGAAATGTTGTTCTAAAACTGTTCGACAATTTGCTTACAAAGTGGTGACCCTCACCCCATCCTTGTTTGTGAATTACGTAGCATTTCATGGAAGCTGCTTTTATACCCAATCATGGCACCCAACTGTTCCCAAATAGCCTGCACACCTGTTTGATGATCATTCCTCAACTTTATCAGTATTTATTGCCACCATTCCCAACTTCTTTGTCACGTGTTGCTGGCAACAAATTGTAAAGTAATGATTATTTGGAGAAAAAAAATGTTTATCAGTTTGAACATCAAACATGTTGACTTTGTCGCATATTCAACTGAATAAGGGTTGAAAATGATTTGCAAATCATTGCATTCCGTTTATATTTACATCTAACACAATTTCCCAACTCATAGGGATGGCGTGGCGCAGTGGCCGTGCGCAACCCGAGGGCACCTGGTTCAATCCCCACCTAGTACCAACGTCGTCACGTCCGTTGTGTACTGAGCAAGGCACTTCACCCTTGCTCCTGATGGGTGCTGGTTAGCGCCTTGCATGGCAGCTCCCTCCATCAGTGTGTGAGAATGGGTAAATGTGGAAGTAGTGTCAAAGCGCTTTGAGTACCTTGGAGATAGAAAAGCGCCATACAAGTACAACCCATTTATCATTTATATGGAAACGGGGTTTGTGTGTGTGTGTGTGTGTGTGTGTGTATATATATATATATATATATACATACATGTGTATATATACACACACACACATATATATATATATATATATATATATATATATATATACACACACACATATATATATATATATATATATATATATATATATATATATATATATATATATATATATATATATATATATATATATACGCACCTACATATATACATACATACATACATACATATATATATATCCATCCATCCATTTTCTACCGCTTATTCCCTTTTGGGGTCGCGGGGGGCGCTGGCGCCTATCTCAGCTACAATCGGGCGGAAGGCGGGGTATATATATATATATATATACATATAAAACTTTGGGGATCTCCTCAAGTTTGGTACCGGGACCCGGGAAGGGTTTCAGCAATTTTGTTCATGTTTATTAGTGTAGTTATCAAAATTAAGGATTCTAGTGATTTCTGATCATTTGTCAGGGCACCTGAGGGACTTCTGTGTGTGTGTGTGCACTTCAGTCTGTTGTTTTGGCTTGTTAATTCATCACCTCATTGTTATGTTTGTTTGCTATACAGTACTGTATAGCGCTTCATTATGTGTATTAAGTGTACAAACTTCCACTAAATTATGGACTTCTCTTAAGGCGGGAACCCACTATTCATAATGACATTGTTCCTTACGGAGAAATTTGCTTCACTATACAAACTTTTTGATTTACGCAACCTGTTCAAGAACCAATTAGATTCGTAAATCGAGGTTTCACCATTTGGCTGAAGCAATTATTTCCAAACGACAGGTGGAACAAATTTTGTTCCACTTTAGAGGTTACAGTGAATACAAGTACAGACCTACATATTGTGTGTGTTTATGTTCTTGTTCAGACTTGTTGCACTGAGGTGGACGTGTTGTGCGAGTCTTACTTGCATTTCAGTCAGTCGTCTTTTTGACTCAAGCACATCCACACCCAACTGTGAAGAGAAAAATCACAACATATTAACCAATAACCACATTGTCTACTGAATATGTGTATGACTATGTTGGTGTAATCCCCCGTGCTCAAGCCAGGAGTCTGCAACCTGCGTTTTTTTCCCCCGTGTTGTGGCTCCAGCTAGTTCATGCTTCTGTGTGCTGTCGTCACGACGCTCTCCCTTGAGGCACCATCATTTCAAAGTTCTGCATCAGTTATTGAATTCTGAGGGCAGTGTTTACTGGTGCGAAACCATGATACTTAACTGGTCAAGATTTAGCTTGTTAGCTTACTCTGTTGCTAATAAACAATGGTAATTAGAGAGGGGTCGAGCGTTTTAAGAACTGGTGTTGTTTTACAACACCTTATTGCAAACAGAAGGCATTTTTGTAAAGGTTGTGCCTCATGATTGAATCGCATCAACACAGGACAAGCAGTAAAAGCCAACCAATTATAGCATTTGCTGCGTCACTGCTATCCAAGGTTAAACTTTATTTTGGGTGTACGTCAAGCTACACAAGAGGATTTGGAGTGGAACGACAGAGCTTGCCTTAACACAACAGCATAAACAATTAGGGTGTCAAAACATTTTTTTTATTTTTGAATGAATCCTGATTCTTTTTTGTAACGATTTCCAGTTCTCACCATGAAAAACATTTATAATTTTTTATTTTATTTTGTCCTCTGCAGCCACTCAGGTAAATCACATTGTTGATGTAGATCAGGGGTCACCAACCTTTTTGAAACCAAGAGCTACTTCTTGGGTACTGATTAATGCGAAGGGCTACCAGTTTTATACACACTTAAATAAATTGCCAGAAATAGCCAATTTGCTCAATTCACCTTTAATAAATATATGTGTATATATATACATATATATATATATATATACATATATAAATGGGATTTTCTGTGTCATTCCGTCGTACATTTTTTTTCCTTTACGGAAAGTTTTTTGTAGAGAATAAATGATGAAAAAAACACTTAATTGAACGCTTTAAAAGAGGAGAAAACAAGAAAAAAATGACACTTAAATTTTGAAACGTAGTTTATTTTCAATTTCGACTCTTTAAAATTCAAAATTCAACCGAAAAAAATGAAGAGAAGAATTTATGGAACATCATTAGTAATTTTTCCTGATTAAGATTATTTTAGAATTTTAATGACATGTTTTAAATAGGTTAAAATTCAATCTGCACTTTGTTAGAATATATAACAAATTGGACCAAGCCATATTTCTAAAAAAGACAAATCATTATTTCTTTTAGATTTTCCAGAACAAAAATTTTAAAAGAAATTTAAAAGACTTTGAAATAAGATTTAAATTTGATTCTACAGATTTTCTAGATTTGCCAGAATAATATTTGGGAATTTTAATAATAAGTTTGAAGAAATATTTCACAAATATTATTCGTCGAAAAAACAGAAGTTAAAATGAAGAATTTATTTAAAATGTATTTATTATTCTTTACAATAAAGAAAATAAATTATTTGAACATTGATTTAAATTGTCAGGAAAGAAGAGGAAGGAATTTAAAAGGTAAAAAAGGTATATGTTTTTAAAAATCCTAGAATCATTCTTAAGGTTGTATTTTTTCTCTAAAATTGTCTTTCTGAAAGTTATAAGAAGCACTTTAAAAAAATAAATGAATTTATTTAAACAAATGAAAACCAAGTCTTTAAAATATTTTCTTGGATTTTCAAATTCTATTTGTGTTTTGTCTCTCTTAGAATTAAAAATGTCGAGCAAAGCGAGACCAGCTTGCTAGTAAATAAATAAAATTTAAAAAATAGAAGCAGCTCACTGGTAAGAGCTGCTATTTGAGCTATTTTTAGAACAGGCCAGCGGGCTATTCATCTGGTCCTTACGGGCTACCTGGTGCCCGCGGGCACCGCGTTGGTGACCCCTGATGTAGATGATCATATCTACTGGACGGATTTACACTAGAAAAGAGAACTGTGGGATACTTCTTGTTGTCTTATTTGTATTTGACTTTATTAAATGTTTGGGTAGAATTTGTACTTTGTATGCAAAGGCAAACTGTCCATCTTTGTCAGTCCGTAGATTTTCTCGATGGATAGTTTTTAGTAATAAATCACTTCTTGGTCTGGTTTCCCCTTATTCATGTTCTTATTCATGTTCTTTTATGTGTAAAGATTCCAGTCACTACAGTTTGCGTTCACAGGACATCGTTGGCGTGTTGGTTTCTAAAGCAAACACAAGTCTTGGTAAAAAAAAAAGCCTTCACATTTGCTCCTCCGTGATCATGGAATGAATTACAAATGGACCTGAAGCTACATGAACTCATCATTTATTTACGATTTAGAGCGCACAAAAAAAGCGAAACATATGAGTTCTTGTCATACATAAGGATAGAGAATAGTAAACAGCATATCTCCTTTACTTCCAGAATGACTGATCTGATAACATAAGCATATAAAGTCAACTTGTTTTTCCAGTCTACTATTACTTTAAGGTGTCATGGGTGAGGTTTACCAACGTACACTTGCACAGCCACAATGGTTGGCTTCTGTTATGCTGGGGTCAAGGCGTGGCTGGCATGTGATGAGAGGGTACTGGTGGAACATGTAGAAACCGCTTCCTCCTTTGGGATGGACTTCTGTTGACCCGAAGTACTTTTCTGCTTGTGTACCCTGAACACAAGACGCACCCACATCAAAAGGCAAGAAGCACATTCCGTTGTCTCTACATTTTAGGTGATTTACATCCAGACTGAAGACTTCATCGTAGCAGTGGGAGTTCCTGAGGTACCATGAGATGTTCAAGTGGACCGCAGAAGAAGATTCACAGCTCACTGCAGCCATTGACACACACACGCACACACAAATTCTTGTATTTGTTACCTTCTTGAGACCTCCAAAAAATGCTTACCTCTTTAGGACTACCTTTTCCAGGTATGTAAAGATTTGTATTTACAACATTAATAACATATATATACTATGCAAATATAAAAAAGCCTGCTGTGAAAAATTAATTGGAATTTCACAAGAAGGTCCGATTTCACAGGTAAAACTAAGAATTTTGGTATTTTTATAATAAAAGTTTTAATTTTACTCAATGCAAGTCAAATTTTTACATGAAAAACTGAACATTTGCGGAATATAATAAAAGTTGAAATTTTACTCAATAACAGTGGCCATTTTACGAGAAAAGCTTAACATTTTGGCAAGTTTATAAAAAGAGTCTTAATTTTACTCGACAAAAGTCACAATTTTATAAGAAAACTTTTAAAAATGTTGGCAATATTGTAATAATAATAATCGGAATTTTACTTGGCAAAATTATGACAAAAGTCTTAATTTTACTCAAAAAATTTCACTATTGTGCAAGAACAAAAAATGGCGATATTGAGACAAAAGTCAATTTTATGACAAATGTCACCATTTTGAATTAAAAAGAAATAATTTCACATAAAAAAGTAATAATTTTACGAGAAAATATTGCAATATTCCAGAAACAGAAAGAATATGAGGAATTGTTCCCAATTTTATGAGAAAAAAAGTCAACACATCGTGAGAAAAAGACTGATTTTAGTTTGTTTTTGTTGTTGAGTTTTTTGTTTGTAACATGTTTTAATCTTTCTTATTTACTTCAAGTTAATGCAGTATGTCTGTATACTTTTATTTTTTGTATTAATTTTGGCCAAAGGGGGAGAATTTCAATTTCTTACACACTCACACGTTACATCATACTTGCCAACCCTCCCGATTTGCCCGGGAGACCCCCGAATTTCAGTGCCCCTTCTGAAAATCTTCCGAGGCAACCATTCTCCCGAATTTCTCCCGATTTCCACCCAGACAACAATTTGGGGGCGTTAAGGCACTGCCTTAAGCGTCCTCTCTCACCTGACAACTTCACCCCTTGACAGCCGCATGCTGTCCAGGCGTCCGCTTCTCCTCCATATAAACAACCTGCCGGCCTAGTCACATAATAATGTAGCATTGGACAAGTTTAACAATGGCTTTTACTCGAAGATGTCAAGAAATGCGAACACGTTGTACAATCTTTTAACTGGTTTAATGATAACGTTAATTTCAAGCACACACAAGTGAATGAATGCATACTTGGTCAACAGTCATACAGGTCAAACTGTGGGTGGCTGTATAAAAAACTTTAACACGGTTACAAATATGCGCCACACTGTCAACACACACCAAACAAGAATGACAAACACATTTCGGGAGAACATCCGCACCGTAACACAACATAATCACAACAGAACAAATATTCAGAAGCCCTTGCAGTACTAACTCTTCCGGGACGCTACAATAACATCTAGGTATTTTGGAGCTCAGTGCACAACTGCACACACAACAAGAAAGAGACGAAGCAGAAGAACGAAGAAGAGACATGGCGACGACGGGTAAGAAGAAGGAATACGCTTGCAAGTAGGACTGGGCGATATGGCCTTTTTTTTAATATCTCGATATTTTTAGGCCATGTCACGATACACAATATATAGCTCGATATTTTGTCCGAGCTTTGAATTAACATTTAATGCATATAATCACACCAGTGACCACAACCCCCTCCGTGCGTCGGTTGAGGTGGGCGGGGTTTGGTGCTAGCGGGGGTGTATAATGTAGCCAGGAACAGTTAGGGATGCATGGGATTCTGGGTATTTGTTCTGTTGTGTTTATGTTGTGTTACAGTGAGGATGTTCTCCCGAAATGTGTTTGTCATTCTTGTTTGGTGTGGGTTCACAGTGTGGCGCATATTATCAAGAGTGTTAAAGTTGTTTATATCACAACCTTCAGTGTGATCTGTATGGCTGTTGAACAACTATGCCTTGCAGTCGTGTATTTGTGTCTGCGGAAGCAGCGTACAAAATGTTACTGGGCTGGCAAGCTGTTTGTACATGTTGTAGAAGGCGTCTATGCAGTGCCTTAATAGCATGCCCTAATTATTGTCAACTGGGTGAGATTTAGCAGATATTCGCGAGAATAGTTGCCTAGATAATTCGGAAACCTCCTGGAAATGTTGGGAGGGTTGGCAAGTGTAATGCTGTCAAGGGGCATTCATATAAAACTTGCGGGGCGCACTAACATTAAATGTTCTTATCAAGGTGCGGGCCGCTTGTATGAGACCCCTGGTTTATGTATAGCACAAAGCAAAAAAATATATTTTTATGCAGTGTTAATTCCTTTTAAATTTTAAAATAGTTTTGTGGCTCCCATTGTTTTCTTTATTTTGTGAAACGGGTCAAAATGGCTAATTGAGTGGTAAAAGTTGCCGACCCCTGCACCTAAAAGCAACTGCCTCAAAACGTATACTCAAATATCACGATATACTGTATTTCCTTGAATTAGCGCCGGGGCGGTAATCAATTTAAAACCTCTTCTCACTACGGCGCTTACCAAAGGCATGCGGTAAAAATTTAGGCCTACACTTATAAATTTGAGTGCGATGTAAGGATACCATCATCAAAAGCACATTTAATAAAAAAAACGTTAGTATGTAGCATAAAAACGCCACAACACTCAGTCACCGTATGTAAGTACCCAAAATAAAGACTCGACATAAATATAAATTCAATCGGATCAGAAACATTGGAGGAAACGGGATTAAAACCCGATGCTAACTGCCCATAGAAAATACATGGATACGGTTAGTAGCTACTATTAGCAAACAAATGTACTTACCAACTCGGCTTCATATCTTAACATCGCCACACTCTCTCATCGCAACTTGGCCCTGATGGTTAGCGCCTATAAGTTTACAATTAATTGTAAAATGTTGGACGGTTGTTTTTACGATATGCAGGCAAATGACAACTTTAAAACATACCGGCTTCAGATGTCCCCAGGCTTAGCCACCGCACCTGGCAGCCATCTTGGAACGCTGGATTATATAGAGTGCGATAGGCTGCAGCGGGTCACGTGAGCGCCTGTGTTAAACTCGCGAGATTATACGTGGAAACGGCGCAGGTAATATGACGGGATGCCATGAGAGAAAATATGGCTTATTTCCCACCCGTGTTACACACTCGTGACGTGACGAGTTTGACCCGGCCGTAAAATGAGGCATATGCTAATTATTCTGCTAAACGAGTTTGACCCGGCGGTAAACCGAGGCATGCGCTAATAAATTTGCTAAACAAGTTTGACCCGGAAGTAATTCTAAGCATGCGCTAATTCTAAGCACGCGCTAATTGTTATGAAAAAAGGAGTTTGACCCGGCGGTAAACCGAGGCATGCGCTAATAAATTTACTAAACAAGTTTGACCCGGCAGTAATTCTAAGCATGCGCTAATTCTAAGCATGCGCTAATTATTATGCAAAACGAGTTTGACCCGGCGGTCGCGAGGCATGCGGATAATATATACCCGGCGGCAATTCAAGGAAATACGGTAGTCATTTTCTATATCACACACAGACAAACACACAATATAACGAGTATATCGAGTATATCACCCAGCCCTACTTGCAAGTTCCAAAATGATTGGAAAAAAGAATTTAATTTCATCCAGGACAGCTCGAAGGGGAAGGGGTTTGCTGCCTGCACCTCAACCGCGCCCCCAACACCCCACCTCATCTCCCGAATTCGGAGGTCTCAAGGTTGGCAAGTATGTATCATATATGTTGGCCAGAGGGGAGCATTTTTTTTTTCCACACACACTTGTTATTTCATATGTTGACAGTCAAGTTTTTGGGACCACCTTAATTTTGACAGATTTCACCACCAGGGGGTGCAAATGAGACATTCTCAATTTGATGCAATGTTATTTGGACCATGATCTATGTCAGGGGTCGGCAACCGAAGGCTCCGGAGCCACATGAGGCTCTTTGGCCACTCTGATGTGGCTCAGCTGCATAATCCCCGCCCCAACCGATTATTTCGGGAGGTCTGCGGATTTTGGTGCCTCTCCCGAAAATCACCCGGGGCTAACATTCACTGATTTTCACCCGGACTACAATATTGAGGGCGTGCCGTGATGGCTATAATTTAAACGTCCTCTACAACATGTCATCGCACCCGCTTTTACACCATGTTATCAACAGGCCGGCCGGTCACATGCATTTTGCTGCTTCTGTCATCACACGTGTTACAGCTTCTGTCATCACGTACGAGACTGCAAGGCATATTTGGTCAACAGTCATACAGGTTACACTGAAGGTTGTGATATAAACAACTTTAACCCCACTAATATGTCATTGTTGTTTGGTGTAGGTTCAGAGTGTGGCGCATATTAGTAAGAGTGTTAAAGTTGTTTATATCACAACCTTCAGTGTGATCTGTATGGCTGTTGAACAACATGTTACTGGGCTGGCAAGCTGTTTGTACATGTTGTAGAAGGTGTCTATGCAGTGCCTTTATAGCATGCCCTTATTATTGTTAACTGGGTGAGATTTAGCAGATATTAGCGACAATAGTTGCCTAAAGAAATCGGAAACCTTCCGGAAAAGTTGGGAGGGTTGGCAAGTGTAATGTTTCCAAGCGGCATTCATATAAAACTTGCGGGCCGCACTAACATTAAATGTTCTTATCAAGGTGCGGGCCGCTTGTATGAGACCCCTGGTTTATATATATATAGCACAAAGCAAAAAAAAACTCTTTATGCAGTGTTAATTCATTTTAAATTTCAAAATAGTTTTGTGTAGTGATGGGATCAGCAGTTCTTTTGACTGTACTGAATCACTAGAATCAGTTTCTTAAATTGATTTGTTCCAAAAATTTGTTCACCGAACCCCCCCAAATGTGTGCAGGTTGGCGAATCATGAGTCAGTCAGTAACAACTTCCCCAGCGGCAGATCTCGGTGTGTGTCAGTTCGCGAACGATACAAGCCCTCAGCACCCAATGAACGACGCGCACAGTGACTGAACGAGATCCTCAATATGACGTCCTCTTCCGCAACACAGTCAGTTCTCTGTGTCAGTAGGTTCGCGAGTCCTGAGAGCGAGAGCGTTGTCGTTCACTGAGTGATTCATGTCGTTACACCGCGGTGAACAAATCGTTCGCTCAGTTCCCCCCCATGATGAGTAGCTGGCTGCGTCGTTCGCCGACGTTGAGGGTTCAGTGAGTCACAGAATGCGCCAGTTCCACTCATACTGGCACGTTCGCGGCGGAGCTCAACTGAACTGAGAAAGAAACAAATTAGTTCATGAAGTGATTCGGTTCAGTACGTTCACTCAAAAGATTTGTTCATTTGAACGAATTGTTCGCGAAACGACACAACACTAGTTTTGTGGCTCCCATTGTTTTCTTTATTTTGTGAAACGGGTCAAAATGGCTCTTTGAGTTGTAAAGGTTGCCAACCCCTGATCAATGTCATCACTTGTTCACACCTCCTCATATGGAAGCTACTTTTCCTTGTTGATGTCTCAAGAAGGATGGAAATACACACACACACACACACACACTCACACACTCTCACACACTCTCACACACACACACACACACACACACACACACACACACACACACACACACACACACACACACACACACACACACATCAACAGGTGCAATAACACGGTGAAAGTGAGGGCGGTCCATATGAGATAAAGGGGCAAACTTACATTTAAGATGGATGACGCTGCTGTTGAAGAGGGTTTTGGCAAACACAAAGTAGTTGTGTGTCCTCAAAGTGTTCTAGAAGACAACAGAAAGTGAAAGTAGTCCTTGTATTTCGGGCAGCACAATTGTAACCTGGTGGTCCTACAGGACTATGCAGTGTTATTCAGTATATTCAAATGTCGCCTTTGTTAAAAAAAAAAAAAAAAAAAAAAATAGAAACTCACACTGTCGAGGTCCAGGGCCCATTTCCCCGGCTCGGACACGGCGCTGGTCGGTCCATTTCGTCCTGCCAATACCAGCAAAAGAAGCGTCCACGCTCCAGTTCGCTTTGGACGCCCAAAGTCCGCCATTAGCGCACAGAGTTTAAAATAAATAACCCACCACGTCAAGTGGCTAGTTGGAGCGCTTCACTTCCTGCTTCCGGGTGCGTCGACGAGGCAGGCGCGAAGCATTGTGGGAAAGACGTTTGCGCTTTGTGACTTTTTGATGTATCACGCTCAAACACGCGAGTGTCATGCTGAAATGACATATGACACGTCGGCGATTCAAAACACTGAAGCGATGAATTTACCGTCAATGTTGTTGTCGTTGGCCATAGCGGCCAGTAGAGGACGAACTTTCATCAACGGTATATGCTGCAGTTCTGTTTGCGGCCAAGAGAGGGCGCAAACATTAGTGCTATTCATAAGTCACTGGGGTTGGGCCCAACTGCAAATCAAAGTAAATACTAAGTTTTTTTGCTTTTTTTATTGAACATATTTTATAAGTCACACAAAAGTCAAGGCACATTCAACATCAAGGAAAGAAAACAAACACAAATTGATTGATTGATTGATTGAAAACGTTTGTTAGTACATTGCACAGGACAGTACATATTCCGTACAATTGACCACTAAATGGTACCACCCGAATAAGTGTGTACACTTTCTTTATGCGGGGTCCACGTTATTGGTTGAGTAAAAACACTAAAAAATATCAATAATTTAATCAATCAATGATTATTTATATAGCACTAAATAACTAGTGTCTCAAAGGGCTGCACAAACCACAACACAAACCACAACGACATCCTCGGGAGAGCCCACATAAGGGCAAGGAAAACTCACACCCAGTGGGACGTCGGTGACAATGATGACTATAAGAAACCTTGGAGAGGACCGCATAGGGGAACCGAAAGCAATGGATGTCGAGCGGGTTTAACATGATACTGTGAAAGTTCAATCCCTAGTGGATGAAAAAAAAAGGACAAAGAGAGCTACTTAATCACTTCAAAGGTTTTTAACAAAGATACCAATTTAGGGCTTTCGTACTCTTAATCATTTTCCAAGATTTGATTGGTAATTGTAACCCATGCAGCCAATTAGAAAATTAGATTAGATTAGTTCCTCCCACTTCCAAAGACATGCACCTGGGAATAGGTTGATTGGCAACACTAAATGGTCCCTAGTGTGTGAATGTGTGTGAATGTTGTATGTCTGTCTGTATTGGCCCTGCGATGAGGTGGCGCCTTGTCCAGGGTGTACCCCACCTTACGCCCAAATGCAGCTGAGATAGGCTCCAGCACCCCCCGCGACCCAGAACAGGACAAGCGGTAGAAAATGGATGGATGGATGGATGTGTGTGAATGTGATTGTGAATGTTGTCTATCTATCTGTGTTGGTCCTGTGATGAGGTGGCGACTTGTCCAGGGTGTACTCCACATTCCGCCCGAATGCAGCTGAGATTGAGATAGGCTCCGGAAAGGGACAAGCGGTAGAAATGGATGGATGGATGGATAGTTTATTTCAAAGAGGACAATGCAATTTCATAGAACATATGACTACACATGGTTTAAAAAAGCCAGAATTAGCCAGAAGGCTAGTTGTCATCTGTATTCCCCACGCCATGATGTAAAAAGGGCGTTAAAATTACAGTTTAAAATAAAAAGAAAAGAAAGAGAGAGAGAAAGAATAAAAGCAAAACACATACACAACCTGATAAAAAATAAAATACAACATAACATTAATCTTAGCATCAAAACAGGCTCATATTTTAATGCTGGCAGCTGTAGGCGTTGATAAGCCACATTTTTTATTTTTTGTAAGTTGTTACTAGTGCAATGTCCTCAAGTACTCCATTCCACAGATTTGCACTCCTTACTGCAAGTGCTCCTGCGCCGAGGAAGATACTGACAGAGCCTCAAGTGACAAAATGTAGGCCTTATTTTCATAAATCGACATTTATGTAGAAAAACTTTGCCATGAGCATAATAATGTAACCTAAATACAAGTCCAGTATGGTTGAAGTCGAAACTTCTCACCTGAACAGTTTCTAAGTTCTTTGAATAGTTTGTCTTTCAATTGTTCTTTAAATCTTGATTATAATCACAATGAAAGCATAAGACAAATTCTATTAGGTAAACTAACCTTTTTTTTTTTAATCAACAAACATGAACCATTTCACGATATAAATGGTTATGATCAATAACATGTTGATAACAATTTCATACTATTGATTGAGTGAAATACAATCAATAGAGAAAAAATTGACACTGTTAACATGCTAAATGTTTTAAAAGTTGATTAAACATAATAATATGACACCTTTAGGCAACAGGCACTCGTAGCAAAGTAGGGAGGTATCTCTCTCCCCCTTCCTCCCACCAAAATCATCAATGGCAATTTAAATATTTTGAATATTTGAACTTAAAATCGCAAAAAGCCGCTGCCTGACCAGG
Source organism: Nerophis ophidion (assembly GCF_033978795.1). Lineage (NCBI taxonomy): Eukaryota > Metazoa > Chordata > Actinopteri > Syngnathiformes > Syngnathidae > Nerophis > Nerophis ophidion. Next base: position 23,751,639 of record NC_084628.1, read on the forward strand.
GCTCAGAAAATCTGCAGAGACTCCTCCCACCCCCACCAAGGACTGTTTTCACTGCTGGACTCTAGAAAGAGGTTCTGCAGATCTCCGTAGCAGAACTTTCAGGTTCTGTAACAGCATCTTTCCTCAGGCAAAAAACTCTTGAAGGCATTATGGTAATCCCCTCAATTCCCCCCAAAACGGATTAACCCACTGGAATATAAAGATAATATAACATACATCCATAAACGTCGATGCATATGCAAAAGTGCAATATATTTATCTGTACAGTAATCTATTTATTTATATCTTTACCTTATTGCTCTTTTATCCTGCACTACAACAAGCTAATGCAACAAAATGTTGTTCTTATCTGTACTGTAAAGTTCCAATTTGAATGACAATAAAATTAAGTCTAAGTCTAAGTCTAATAAAGATAAAAGTCATTCAAAATATTAATCTATTTCTTTCTTTCATTGTTCATATTTATTTCCCATTCTTTTCTGCATTTTAAACTATTTTCTATGAAATGTGTTTTTATGTTTCTTGAATGGATTGAATTGAATTCACGTGACATCTTTTGGGATACATTGCTTTGGTTTTCGTATGACTTGGTCTTCGTCAGACCTTTCGGAACCGATTACAAATGAAAACTGAGGTACTCTGCTACAGTCGTCCCTCGCCACATCGCGCTCCAAATATTGCGATTTCACTATATTGCATGTAACTTCTTTATATTTTTGGCCTGTAAGATTAATTGTTATTAATGTCTTGTATGTATCACAGAGCAGTCTTTGTCTTGTGTTCCATTAATATATCTGTAAAGATATTTGCCTATTTTTGTGGTGCTATATGTTTGTCCTGGAGGTTGCTAGTTAGGAATAAAAACACATTAACAACATTAAAACTATAATATCCATCCATCCATCCATTTTCTACCGCTTATACCCTTTCGGGGTCGCGGGGGGCGCTGGCGCCTATCTCAGCTACAATCGGGCGGAAGGCAGGGTACACCCTGGACAAGTCGCCACCTCATCGCAGGGCCAACACAGATAGACAGACAACATTCACACTCACATTCACACACTAGGGCCAATTTAGTGTTGCCAATCAACCTATCCCCACTATAATAGTTAAGACAAAAACATTTTGCAGCACAAATGTAGCACGAATGAACGGGACACCTTTGGGGAGTTTTAACAAGGTTGATGTCTGGTTATGATCAATAACATGCTGATAACATCCATCCATCCATTTTCTACCGCTTGTCCCTTTTTTGGGGTAGCAGGGGGTGCTGTAGCCTATCTCAGCTGCATTTGGGCGGAAGGCGGTGTACACCCTGGACAAGTCGCTACCTTGTCACAGGGCAGTAACATAACATTAGGGTGCAAAAACAAACAAACAAAAACGATTCATATCCGAATCGCAATTCTCATTCATTCCGATTTATAACTAAAAATAAACATAAATGTTTTTCTTTTGGGGGGGGTCTGGTTATGATCAATAACATGTTAATAACACCCACATTAAAAAAAACATTAATAACATAAAAAAATAATAGTGAGCCCAAAAAATTGTGCCACACACAAATTTAGATAGTTTACTAGTTATTTTATTATTTATTCGGTCTGTGGTCAACAAAATAAACAAACAGTTGTTCATTCATAATTTGAAAATGTTACAGAGGGTTTAGGCTGAAGTTGAACACTTATTGCGCCTATTGAGTCAAGGTTGAGGAGATTTTGACAAGGTTGGTGCCTGGTTATGATCAACAACAGGTTAGTAACACAAAAACAAAAACAAAAAAGACGTTAATAAAATAAAACCTTTATAGTTAGCCAAAATAATTGTAGCACGAACAAATGTGTCAAGTTTGAGTTTGATTGATTGATTAAAACTTTTATTGGTAGATTGCGCAGTACAGTACATATTCCGTACAATTGACCACTAAATGGTAACACCCGAATAAGTTTTTCAACTTGTTTAAGTCGGGGTCCACGTTAATTAATTCATGGTAATGAGGAGTCTGGTTGTGGTCAATAGCATGTTAATAACACCAACATTACAAAACAAACGTTAATAACATAAAAAAATAATAGTGAGCCCAAAAGATTGTAGCACACACAAATGAGTCAAAGTTGAGGAGATTTTGACGAGCTTGGTGTCTTGTTATGATCACTAACATGTTAATAACACAAAAACAAACAAACAAACAAAAAAGTTAATAACATAAAACAACAACAATTACCCCAAAAATTGTAGCACACACAAGTGAGTCAAGTTTGACGCTATTTTGACAAGGTTGGTGTCTGGTTATTAGGGGTGTGGGAAAAAATCGATTCGAATACGAATGGAATCGAATAAGTTGTGCGATTCAGAATCGATTCTCTTTTTTAAAAAAATCGATTTAAAAAAATTTTTTTTAATCAATCCAACAAACCAATACACAGCAATACCACAACGATGCAATCCAAATCCAAAACCAAACCTGACGCAGCTACACTCACAACTGCAATAAACAGAGCCAATGAGAGGAGACACAAACATGACACAGAACAAACCAAAAGTAGTGAAACAAAAACTAATATTATCAACAACAGTATCAATATTAGTTATAATTTCAGCACAGCAATGATTAAAAATCCCTCATTGACATTATCATTGGACACTTATAAAAAAAAAAAAGAACAATAGTGTCACAGTGGCTTACACTTGCATCGCATCTCATAAGCTTGACAACACACTGTGTCCAATGTTTTCACAAAGATCAAATAAGTCATATTTTTGGTTTGTTTAATAGTTAAAACAAATTTACATTTTTGCAATCAGTTGATAAAACATTGTCCTTTACAATTATAAAAGCTTTTTACAAAAATCTACTACTCTGCTAGCATGTCAGCAGCCTGGGGTAGATCCTGATGAAATCCTATGTATTAAATGAATACAGAATCGTTTTGAATCGGAAAAATATTGATTTTGAATCGAGAATCGAATCGAATAGAAAAAGTTGATATATTATCGAATCGTGACCCCAAGAATCGATATTAACCCTACTGGTTATGATCAAATAGCACAAAAACCAAAAAAAAAAACCCCAAAAAACTAAACGTTAATAAAATATAAAATTTAATAGTGAGCCCAAAAAATTGTAGCACACACAAAAGCGTCAAGGTTGAGGAGTTTTTGACATGGTTGGTGTCTGCTTATGATCAATAACATGTTAATAACACAAAAACTAAAAAAACAAACGTTAATAATGTAAAACAACAATAGTTAGCCCAAAAAAATCATAGCATAAACAAATGAGTATATGTTTGAGGATATTTTGACAAGGTTGGTGTCTGGTGATCATAACATGTTAATAACACAAAAACGAAAAGAAAAAAAACCCAAAAACATTAAAGTTGATAACATAAAACAAAAATGATTGGCCAAAAGAAATTGTACCACACACAATTGAGTCAAGTTTGAGGAAATTTTGACAGGGTTGGTGTCTGGTTATGATCAATAACATGTTAATAACACTAAAACAACAAAAAACAACAACGTTAATAACATAAAACAATAACAGTTAGCCAAAAAAAAAAAAAAATACTAGCACAAACAAATGAGTCAATTTTGAGGATGTTTTGACAAGGTTGGTGTCTGGTTATGATCAACAACATGTTAATAACACAAAAACAAAAAAACAACAACATTAATAACATAAAACAATAATAGTTAGCCCAAAAAAGTTGTAGCACAAACAAGTGAGTCAAGTTTGAGGAGATTCTGACAAGATTGGGGGGTCTGGTTATGATCAATAACATGTTAATAACACCAACATAAAAAATAAAAAAAACGTAAATAACATTGAAAAAAATAACAGTTAGCCCAAAAAATTGTAGCACACACAAATGAGTCAAGGTTGTGGGGATTTTGACAACGTTGGTGTGTGGTTATGATCAATAACATGTTAATAACACAAAAACAAAAACAAAAAAAACGTTAATAACATAAAACAACAATAGTTAGCCAAAGAACATTGTAGCACAAACAAATGAGTCAATTTTGAGGAGATTTGGACAAGGTTGGGGGGATTCTAGTTAGGATCAATAACATGTTAATAACACCAACATTAACGTTAATAACATTAAAAAAATTAGTCAGGGTTGAGGAGATTTTGACAAGGTTGATGTGTGGTTATGATCAACAACATGTTAATAACACAAAAACAAAACAAAACAAAAAAAACAACTTTAATAACATAAAACAAAAATAGTTAGCCCAAAAAATCGTAGCACAAACAAATGAGTCAATTTTGAGGAGATTTGGACAAGGTTGGAGGGGGTCTAGTTATGATCAATAACATGTTAATAACACCAACATTAACGTTAATAACATAAAAAAATTAGTCAGGGTTGAGGAGATTTTGACAAGGTTGATGTGTGGTTATGATCAAAAACATGTTAATAACACAAAAACAAAACAACAAAAAAAACAACTTTAATAACATAAAACAAAAATAGTTAGCCCAAAAAATCGTAGCACAAACAAATGAATCAAGTTTGAGGAGATTTGGACAAGGTTGGGGGGGGTCTAGTTATGATCAATAACATGTTAATAACACAAACATTAACTTTAATAACATAAAAAATTAGTCAAGGTTGAGGAGATTTTGACAAGGTTGGTGTGTGGTTATGATCAACAACATGTTAATAACACACACACACACAAAAACAAAACGTTAATAATATACAACAAAAATAGTCAGCCCAAAAAAATCGTATCACAAACAAATGAGTCGAGTTTGAGGAGATTTTGGCAAGGTTGGGGGTCTGACTGTGATCGATAACATGTTAATAACACAACAACTAAAAGAAAACAAAAAACCCCACACAAAAAATACGTTAATAACTTAAAATAATAATAGTTAACCAAAAAAAATGTAGCACAAACAAATGAGTCAAGATTGAGGGGAGTTTGACAAGGTTGGTATCTGGTTATGATCAATAGCATGTTAATAACACCAACATTAAAAAACAAGGTTAATAACATAAAACAACAATAGTTAACCAAAAAAATTTATACAATTGTAGCACAAACAAATGAGTCAAGTTTGAGGATATTTTGACAAGGTTGGTGTCTGGTTATGATCAATAACATGTTAATAACACCAACATTAAAAAAAACAAACTTAAATAACATTTAAAAAAATAATAGTTAGCCCAAACAATTGTAGCACACCCAAATGAGTCAAGATTGAGGGGAGTTTGACAAGGTTGGTGTCTGGTTATGATCAGTAGCATGTTAATAACACGCACAAAAAAAAAAAACAATGTTAATAACATAAAACAATAATAGTTATCAAAAAAAATTGTAGCACAAACAAATGAGTCAAGTTTGAGGATGTTTCGACAAGGTTGGTGTCTGGTTATGCTCAATAAAATGTTGATAACACAAAAACTAAAAAAAAACCAAAAGTTAATAACATAAATAGTTAGCCCAAAAAATTGTTGCACAAACAAATGAGTCAATTTTGAGGAGATTTGGACAAGGTTGAGGGGGGAGGGGTGGGGGTTATGATCAATAACATGTTAATAACACCAACATTAAAAAAAACAAACGTAAATAACATTTAAAAAAATAATAGTTAGCCCAAACAATTGTAGTACACCCAAATGAGTCAAGGTTGAGGGGATTTTGACAACGTTGGTGTGTGGTTATGATCAATAACATGTTAATAACACAAAAACAAAAAAAACAAAAACATTAATAACATAAAACAACAATAGTTAGCCAAAGAAAATTGTAGCACAAACAAATGAGTCAATTTTGAGGAGATTTGGACAAGGTTAAGGGGGGAGAGGTGGGGGTTTTGATCAATAACATGTTAATAACACCAACATTAACGTTAATAACATAAAAAAAAATGAGTCACGGTTGAGGAGATTTTGACAAGGTTGGTGTGTGGTTATGGTCAACAAAATATTAATAGCACAAAAACAAAACAAAAAAAACAACATTAATAACATAAAACAAAAATAGTTAGCCCAAAAAAATTGTAGCACAAACAAATGAGTCAAGTTTGAGGAGATTTTGACAAGGTTGGGGGTCTGACTGTCATCAATAACATGTTAATAACACAACAACTAAAAGAAAACAAAAACACACACAACAAAATACGTTAATAACACAAAACAACAATAGTTAGTCCAAAAAATTGTAGCACAAACAAATGAGTCAAGATTGAGGGGAGTTTGACAAGGTTGGTGTCTGGTTATGATCAGTAGCATGTTAATAACACGCACACAAAAAAA
>NC_084628.1:23765413-23780413 GCF_033978795.1 Nerophis ophidion
AAACAAATCATATTAAGCTAACAGACAAATGCTAATGTTTGATAGCCAAATAAATAACGGCAAGCTGACACATGCTAGTGTTTGGTAGTCAACAAAATCAAGCTAACAGACGTGTTAATGTTTAGTATTGAAATTAATCAGGATACCAGGCACATGCTAGTGTTTGTCAGCTAAATAAATCATGCTAAGCTAACATTCACATGCTAATGTTTGCGAGATAAATAAATCCTGTTAAGGTGACCGACACAGGCTAATGTTTAGAGGCCAAAAAAATTATGTAACCTCTTTGGTAGCCAAATGCTAACGTAACAGAAAAGTGCTAAATTTTGGCAGCTAAATAAATATTGCTAAGCTCACTGGCACAGCTAAAGTTTTTGAGTCAAAAAATGTATGTTCAGTGAACAGCGAGCCGGCAAATGCGAGTGTTTGATAGCCAAATATATTACGCTAAGCTAACGAGCATATGTTAATGTTTTGTGTCAGATGGCGATCTGAGGACAGACGGTTTCAGCATCGAGTCGTGTAGAAGCATGGTGGCCGTCATGGACGTATCCTTCCACTAGTAGACAGAAATGTTGTGCACTACGTGTGAGTGGCTGGCTGAGTAGCACGTGGACCTTTGACCCTGATGCCTGCAGAGTGACAGCACGGGCAAGCTGGGCTTTCATGAATTCAAATTTCTGTGGGACAACATCAAGAAATGGAAGGTGAGCGGAGTACGTGTAGCGCCTGGTGGAGGATTGCAAACGTGCTGACTTTGCTGTCTCCAGAAAACCTACTTAAACCACGACGCTGACGGCTCCGGCGTGATCTGCCACAGAGAACTGCCAGAAGCCTTCAAGGAAGCAGGTGTGTGTGTGTGAGCTAGTGTTGTCCCCATACCACCATTTTGGTACCGGTACTAAAATGTACTTTGATACTTTTCCGTACCTTGATACTTTTCGAAATAAAGAGGACCACAAAAAATGGCATTGTTGGCTTATTTTTAACAATACATTTTAGGGTACATTAAACATGTTTCTTAATGCAAGTTTGTCCCTTAAATAAAATCGTGAACATACAAGACAACTTTTATTTTTTAAGTAAGTAAACAAACGGGCTCCTAATTTAGCTGCTGACATATACAGTAACATCGTGTCATTTATCATTCTTTTATGTGGGTCAAGTGGTAAAAAATGAATTATTAATCCACTTGTTCATTTACTGTTAATATCTGCTTACTTTATCTTTTAACATGTTCTATCTACACTTCCGTTAAAATGTAATAATCACTTATTTTTCTGTTGTTTGATACTTTACATTAGTTTTGGATGATACCACAAATTTAGGTATTGATCCGACACCAAGTATTTACAAGATCATACATTGGTCATTTTCAAAGTCCTCATGTGTCCAGGGACTTATTTCCTGAATTTATAAACATAATATACATTTAAAAAAACAAAAGAAGATGTTGTGATGCTCAAAAACATGGATGTAATCATTGTAGTATCGACTAGATACGCTCCTGTACTTGGTATCATTACAGTGGATGTCATGTGTAAATCCACCCATGGCTTTTGTTTACTTTCAGGGGTGCTAACTTGCTGTTAACGATTAGCTATTGTATCCTCCGACAGTGTGTAGTGAAGAATGTTTAGCTATTCCTCGTCCTGCAGGGATGATACTTGTAAGAAACTTACTTTATTTGTCGCCATAGAGAGGAGGATCAGTGATGTAAAAGTAGCTGCAGACTGTGGATGGATGTTAGCCACTTTGTAGCTAGCCATGTCTTAATGCACCTCTTCCTGAGGGCGTTTCAGTGTTATAACTTCACCTTTATTGCCAGTTTTCAGGCCAAAATGCGTCCGTTCTTCCTTTTCTGTCTACACACTGTGTCTGCTTGTAAGTACTCTGTGATTGTACGCTGCCGAATATGCTCCTCTGCTCGTAAAACCAGCAATGTAATGATGTGATGAACACGATGGTGGGCGAGGGGGGTTTGGGTGGGGGGTACTTTTTAGAGGCATATAGTACAGACTGATTCATTATTATGGCGGTACTATGCCATTACAGGTATACCGTACAACCCTAGTGTACGCGCGTCAAATTGTTTGCCGCGTGCGGAGATGACGTGTTCAAACCGTACTCTGCGTGTCCCGCAGGTTTCCCTCTGAATGACCAGCTGTACAAGATGATCATCCGTCGCTATAGCGATGAGCACGGCGACATGGACTTTGACAACTACATCGGCTGCCTGGTGCGACTGGACGCCATGTGCAGTGAGTCTTCTGTGCAACACATCGACACACCTTTGGCTACTATAAACTCATCAAATTACGTGCGTGTGTGTGTGTGTGTTTGTCTTTCCCTGTATGTGTGTGTGTGTGTGTGTCTGCGTGCGTGCGTGCAGGAGCCTTCAAGACTCTGGACAAAGGCAACAGCGGCTCCATCAGCCTGGATGTTAAAGAGGTAAAAACTTATTTGAACGTCAACAAAGACGCCGTCTGATGCCCTTTGACCTTTTTGTGCAGTGGCTACAATTGACCATGTACTCCTGAGGCTCCTCCCCCTCCCTGCTCATGCATGGATGACCTGCGCGGTTGTCATGGTAACGGGACCAAAGAAGAAGATGCTTTTTTGTTAACTTCCAGGCGGAGACGCCACCGCCCCTTTTTCTGACCAAATAAACCTAATGACCACCTTGTGTTTGTGTGTTACCATGGTAACCTAGATGCTATAGGTCTGTGTGTTAATTGGCTCACCTTTGAGTGCATACCTGAGTTTGAAGAACTCAAGTGGTTGCAGTACACCATTTAAAGGAGAGAAGAGTTAAGTGCCCAGTGACCAACAGGGGGCAGCAAATACATCTGTCAGTGCACTTTAATAAGTACACTGTGTGCACACTTAGTTTTAGCCTTGTCCTGTTGTCCCAAATCCTTTACCAGCTTCTTCTTCGCTCCCCATTAAAGTTAAAAAGAGTCAAATAAATATAAATACAATTTAATATTTAATTTAAAGGAACTGCATTTTTCAGGGGAATTTTGTTCCCAATCATGAGACAAAGAAGTCCTTTTTTTTGTTTTGTTTTTACTATTTTAAATATAACTGCTTGAACGTTGAGGGTATTCGGAGTCACCGTTGAAGCCTTCGAAGTCCTCTAAAACAACTTCTAAACCATCATTATTTTATATACACTACACACATATCTGGATAATCCAATCAAGACATATATATGGATAAATATATATATATATGAAATACTTGACTTGGTGAATTCTAGCTGTATATATACTCCTCCCCTCTTAACCACCAGTACAGTAGGTATTTGATTTAGATACATGTAATGCCCATAAGGGTATTCTAGTAAAATATGCAGAGATGACATGTGTCAGTATCAAAATATTACTTGAAATCAATTTTTGGCAGCAGCAAAGTGGTCATTTGGGTAGTTTTTAGTTTTAGTTTTATAAAGGGTATTTCAACAAGTAAACAGTACGGTTGGTACTTGATTTTCATATATGTATTGGTCCATAAGGGAAATTCTAGTGAAATATGCAGAGATAAGATGTTTTAGTATCAAAATATTACTTAAAATTAATTTTTGGCAGCAGCAAAGTGGCCGTTTGGGTAGTTTTTAGCTTTGTAAAGGGTAATGTCAACATGTAAACAGTACAGTAAGTACTTGATTTTGATACATGTAATGATTATAAGGGTATTCTAGTAAAATATGCAGAGATGAGATGTGTCAGTATCAAAGTATTACTTGAAATCAATTTTTGGCAGCAGCAAAGTGGTCATTAGGGTAGATTTTAGCTCTAAAAAGGGTATTTCAATAAGTAAACAGTACAGTAGGTACTTGATTTTGATATATTGAGTTTGAGTTTATTTCGAACATGCATGCATACAACATGATACATATATGTATGTATGTAGTACAATAAGTGACAATTGTATCTTCTAAACAAGAAATAGGTTTTATCACGTCAACATCGGACTAACAACAGTCCTTTAATACCACAAAAAAGGCAAACTGTCATTTTCCGGACACGATAAAGGCTGAAATATTCTCACACATGTAGCGTTGCAATAACCAGGAAGATAAAATGTTTGTCTTATACCTGGTAGTCCGCTGTGGACAGACCAAACACCGGCCCCATGCTTTATTGACATAAACACGTGAACTTAACATATTTAGGGGCCTCTGGAAGAGATCTGGCATAGTAATTTACGAGCTAGTCATCAGTGATGTGATGTTCATCCTTCATACTCATCTCCTTACCTACGAATTTAAGCAGAACTGAATGTAACACATGGATGTTTAAGTCGTTTAAATTCCAAGTGTAATCTAATATTCTTAGGGAGGTTAGACTTCCCATTTGCAGTACACCGTACATCTAGTTGCTGAGCTAAAAAGAAAGTTAGACAGTGTTTAGTTGGTTTAAATTTGTACTTAAATTGCATGAAGTAATCCGTATTGTGACGCTTAGCTGGCATCGTGGTGAGGTTTTGTTTTCTCGTGGATGCAGCGGAATGGAACACAGCGTGAAAGTAGGAATGATGATTTATTTCTAACTACAAAAACAAACTAATAACAGAAATACTGGCACAAAGGCACTAGAGACAAACCAACCGAACTAGCATGGGAGCTAGAAGGAACAAAAAGCGCTAGCATGTAAACTAGGGACAAGCAAACAAAAGAATAGCATGGAAGCTAATGATCACGAAAAGTCTTTACCACAACGCGGGAAGAGCGACATCACCTGTTGCATGGGATAGCAAACGAGAATCCGAGAACGAATGAAAAACAAGGGCTGGCTTAAATAGAAGGGATAATCAAAAATCAGGTGCGTGTAAAAAACAAGGCAGGTGACACAAATGGGTAACTATGGGAACGGAACAAAACAGGAAGTGCCACCGGGAACTAAGGAAGTCAAACAACAAGACGAGATACAAAACGGAACCAAAACCAGAATATGCCATGATCCGAGGAGCGGCTCATGACACGAATAACCTTTGAATTAGGAATATTGATTTAGTGTTTATTAGGACAATTCATGCTGTGATTTTAAACATCATATGCAGGATTGGACAGAGCAGGACGAGGGTGACAAGGCAGGTGATTGATTGATTGATTGATTGAAACATTTATTAGTAGATTGCACAGTACAGTACATATTCCGTACAATTGACCACTAAATGGTAACACCCGAATACGTTTTTCAACTTGTTTAAGTCAGGGTCCATGTACAAACCCCGTTTCCATATGAGTTGGGAAATTGTGTTAGATGTAAATATAAACGGACTACAATGATTTGCAAATCATTTTCAACCCATATTCAGTTGAATATGCTACAATGACAACATATTTGATGTTCAAACTGATAAACATTGGTTTTTTTTGCAAATAATCATTAACTTTCGAATTTGATGCCAGCAACACGTGACAAAGAAGTTGGGAAAGGTGGCAATAAATACTGATAAAGTTGAGGAATGCTCATCAAACACTTATTTGGAACATCCAATGGGTGTGCAGGCTAATTGGGAACAGGTGGGTGCCATGATTGGGTATAAAAACAGCTTCCCAAAAAATGGTCGGTCTTTCACAAGAAAGAATGGGGCGAGGTACACCCTTTTGTCCACAACTGTGTGAGCAAATAGTCAAACAGTTTGAGAACAACATTTCTCAAAGTGCAATTGCAAGAAATTTAGGGATTTCGACATCTATGGTCCATAATATCATCAAAAGGTTCAGAGGATCTGGAGAAATCACTCCAGGTACGCGACATGGCCGGAAACCAACATTAAATGACTGTGACTTACGAACCCTCAGACGGCACTGTATCAAAAACTGACTTTAATCTCTATAGGATATCACCACATGGGCTCAGGAACACTTCAGAAAACCACTGTCACTAAATACAGTTTGTCGCTACATCTGTAATTGCAAGTTAAATCTTTACTTATTATGTACGTGAGGACTGGAAGGAGACGACACCACGAAAGACTTAAGGTTACCAGGTTTATTGTAAGTTTTGATGATTGTGTGGGATGTGTACGCTACTCTAAGTGTTGGTTGCAGGATTAAGTGTGAAGTTAACCATGTGAATGAAACAAGAGGATGTTGTACATGCGTGTTGAATGAAACCTCCGTCTGGTCAAGTAGGGGTAGGCACAAGGAAGATCCGGGGACAGGCAGGAGGTCGAGGGCAGGCAGCAAGCAAACAAGGTCCGAGTCCAGGCGAGTGATCGAGGATCGAGGGAGGCAACGGCAAGGAGGACAAGGGACAAGTCAACGAGGCAAAAGGGCACAAGACAAAAGGAGGCAAGGACAACGAGAGGGAAGCCAGAGACGTATGCTTACTACGAGAGTTAACGACGTTCCGGCGCAGGATCTAAGGAGTGACTGGATTTTATGCTGTCCTTCTGATTGCTGCCAGGTGCTCTAATGAAAGGCAGCCTGCAGCTGCGGCGAAGCGTGGGCGTGGTGCGCATGGCGCGTGCGGGGCCGTGTACTGGCATGCTGCCAGAAGGAGTGTGGGAATCAGCTGCGGGAGAATCCTGGGTTTGAATCTGCGCCGTGACACTACCATGCAAAGCGAAAGCCAATTATCAACAACATCCAGAAACGCTGCCGGCTTTTCTGGGCCCGAGATCATCTAAGATGGACTGATGCAAAGTGGAAAAGTGTCCTGTGGTCTGACGAGTCCACATTTTAAATTGTTTTTGGAAATATTCGACATCGTGTCATCCGGACCAAAGGGGAAGAAGCGAACCATCCAGACTGTTATGGACGCAAAGTTGAAAAGCAAGTATCTGTGACGGTATGGGGGTGCATTAGTGCCCAAGGCAATGGTAACTTACACATCTGTGAAGGCATCATTAATGCTGAAAGGTACATACAGGTTTTGGAACAACATATGCTGCCATCTAAGCGCTGTCTTTTTCATTGATGCCCTTGCTTATTTCAGCAAGGCAATGCCAAACCACATTCAGCACGTGTTACAACAACGTGGCTTCGTAAAAAAAGAGTGCGGGTACTTTCCTGGCCCGCCTGAAGTCCAGACCTGTCTCACATCGAAAATGTGTGGCGCATTATGAAGCGTAAAATACGATAGCTCAGACCCCGGACTGTTGAATGACTTAAGCTCTACATAAAACAAGAATGGGAAAGTATTCCACTTTCAAAGCTTCAACAATTAGTTTCCTCAGTTCCCAAACATTTATTGAGTGTTGTTACAGGAAAAGGTGATGTAACAAAGTGGTGAACATGCTCTTTCCCAACTACTTTGGCACGTGTGGCAGCCATAAAATTCCCAGTTAATTATTATTTGAAAAAACAAAACAAAAAATAAAGTTTATGAGTTTGAACATCAAATATGTTGTCTTTGTAATACATTCAATTGAATATGGGTTGAAAAGGATTTGCAAATCATTGTATTCGTTTATATTTACATCTAACACAATTTCCCAACTCATATGGAAACGGGTTTGTAAATCAATTCATGGTACAGATATATACTATCAGCATAAAACAGTCATCACACCAATACTTCAGTCATCAACAATTGCATCGTCAGAGAAATAGACATTGTAACAGTGTAGGTCTGACTTAGTAGGATATTTACAGCGAGCAGTGAACATAGTGAGTTCAGAAAGCCTAACAACGATTATTTACAATCCAGGGAGGTGGGATGTGAAGGAGCGAGGGTGTTAGTCTAGGGTTGAAGTTGCCTGGAGGTGTTCTTTTAGTGCGGTTTTGAAGGAGGAAGAGGGAGAGGGGAGGGCTGCGAGGAAAAGACTACTTAATTTGCAATTGGCTGATGCCAAAAAACTGATGAAAGAACCAAAAGCTAAAAAAAAATCAGGCAAAGTGTACTCAGCAACAGGCACATATATGTCATCCAAAAGAACTTGGGATTGAACGTAGTCTTTCATTCCTTGAGAGGAAGACAGGTTGCACGCAAAAGAAGCTATCTATGTCATGGTTGAAAAACCATCCCTGAACATGGTTTACCTCAATGCTAACAATGGGAAATTACACTACAACGACTGTCGTTGGCTTTGACAGTTGGGATTGCTTGTTTGCACCAAAACAGTTGTTTTTCTCACTATGATAAGGCAAAACCATCCTTGCCCAGGCACACCCTCTTGGTTTTTAGAGTATAAACATTTTGGGTTTTGGCACCAGCCGCTAGACTAGAGCTGACCAATCTAAGTCTAAAACTAGATCTGACCAATCTAAGTCTAAAGCTAGATCTGACCAATCTAAATCTAAAATGAGATCCGACCAATCTAAGTCTAAAGCTATATCTGACCAATCTAAGTCTGAGGCTAGATCTGACCAATCCACATCTAGGCTAGATCTGACCAATCTAAGGCTGCTTCTACACTAAACCAGCTAAGGTTGCACAGGCTATATCCCACCTAACCTTATCCTTGTCCACACACACACACAATGCCGTCGTTTAAGACCCCCCTCACCCCTTCGTCCGCCAGCGTAACGCAACGTAGTACGCATGCGCAAAAAATGCGCATGCATAGTCACCTCCAGTGTTGCTGTTTGTACACATTCTTAAATGTAACTTATCTGAACAATATCCAGTGTTGTGGTATTTTAATTAAAGGCCTACTGAAATTAGATTTTCTTATTTAAACGGGGATAGCAGGTCCATTCTATGTGTCATACTTGATCATTTCACGATATTGCCATATTTTTGCTGAAAGGATTTAGTAGAGAACATCGACGATAAATTTTGTAAATTTTGGTCGCTAATAAAAAAGCCTTGCCTGTACCGGAAGTAGCAGACAATGTGCGCGTGACGTCACGGGTTGTAGGGCTCCTCACATCCTCACATTGTTTATAATCATAGCCACCAGGAGCAAGAGCAATTCTACCGAGAAAGTGACGAATTCCCCATTAATTTGAGCGAAGATGAAAGATTAGTGGATGAGGAAAGTTAGAGTGAAGCACTAAAAATAAAAAAAAATAAAAGGAAAAGGCGTCGGCTCCAGGTGACGGCAGTGGAAGCGATTCAAATGTTATTAGACACATTTACTAGGATAATTCTGGAAAATCCCTTATCTGCTTATTGTGTTAATAGTGTTTTAGTGAGATTAAAAGTCATACCTGAAAGTCGGAGGGCTGCGGTGACCGCCAGTGTCTCTGAGGGAAAATGGAGGAGCCAAGATCACAGCTGCTGCAGGAGGTCGCATAATCTGCTCAATTATCCAGTACGAGCCGATTTAATATCACAATTTTCCCATCCGAAAACTTGCTGGTTGACATGTGGTAGAGAAACATGTTCGCTTGACCGCTCTGTGTTAAAGCTTCACAACAAACAAAGAAACACTGGTTTGTTTCGGTTGCTAAAGGCAGCTGCAATCCACCACTTTCCACCAACAGCATTCTTCTTTATAGTCTCAATTATTAATTGAACAAATTGCAGAAGATTCAGCAACACAGATGTCCAAAATACTGTGTAATTATGCGATAAAATCAGACTACTTTTAGCCGTGAGTGGTGCTGGAAGAACATGTCCGCTCCAACCAATAACGTCACAAGCACGCGTCAACATAAGCGTCATAATTCCGCGACGTTTGCACCAGGATAAATCGCGGGAAATTAAAAATTTAAATTTCGTAAACTAAACCGGCCGTATTGGCATGTGTTGCAATGTTAATATTTCATCATTGATATATAAACTATCAGACTGCGTGGTCGGTAGTAGTGGGTTTAAGTAGGCCTTTAACTGGAATCCAATGTGCTGTGGGGCCCTATTGTAGTGCATCACACCTGAGCCATCATAAATTAATCAAGTCTTTAATGGACATGTGAAAGTAGACAATGTGATGAAGGACATTTTACATCAATTAATCTAGCTGAGATAGGCGCCAGCGCCCCCACAATCCCAAAGGGAATAAGCGGTAGTAAATGGATGGATGGATAATCTAGGGATTTAGATATCTGGTCAGGACACTCCTCACTCTTTTGCCTTCACCTTCATTGGCCATTTGTTTTTGGTGACTTTATATACTTTGGACCGAGACGTAGAGTGCGCGACCTACATGGCGGACAATAACTGATACAGTGTGCTTTGCCAGTCCAAAAGCATTCGCTGTTTTCCGTAGTCTTCACTCGAAGGCCAGGTAATACAAAGCACACGCTACCTTTTTTACATCACATCCACAGAAGCCCGCATTCTTGTTGTTTCTCCTTCGACAAATGGACAAAGTTTTTCGGTGAGTAGAATCACAGCTGACCTGGACATTCCAAAGTCATCTTGCCGTCTGAGTTGTATTGTAACCGAAATAGCTGCAATGGTGTGTTTCCTTCGCTTAAGGTATTCATGTGTGATTTCCACAAGCGTCTGTACATGTAGAAGAAGGAGAAACACGGCATGTCTGGATGACTCGCCTCCATCTTTTCCAGTTGTTAGCTCCCGTTGTTATGAAGCTGGCTGTGGCGCGTTCTTTCTTACGTCATTTCCTGTGTGGGGCGCGATCATTCTGACTTCACTTTCTCTCTGAACTCAGTTTGTAAACGATCAATGAGTCCATACAGAACTAAGAGCTGGAGATTTAAGAAATACAGGTCACACTTCCTGTGTAAAAAATTATCCAAGAAGGGGAACCTTGCACGATGGGTTAGTGCAGTGGTAGGGAACCTATGGCTCGCGAGCCAGATGTGGCTCTTTTGATGACTGTATCTGGCTCTCGGATAAATCTGAGCTGACATTGCTTAACACGATAAGTAAAGAATAATTCCACTTGTAATCACAGTGTTAAAAATAACGTTCAAAATATAAAACATTCTCATGCATTTTTAATCCATCCATCAATTTCCTACCGCACGTGTTCAAGAAGTTGCATTAATGGTAAGAAGTTATTTATTTATTATTGGTTAGTGTGGGGCTTGCCCTCCTGGGTTTTCTTCAGACCACCAAGCACCGACATGAGAGCCTGTTTCAGGGTTAAAATATTGTTTTATTTTTCAATAAGTCTCTCAGTTGCTTTCCAGCAATTGTCTTTCTCTTTTGTTCTCGCTCGCACTTTGGCTCCAGCCCCAACCCCATCTCTCTTCCTGGCTGCTGCTTATAACAGAGAGAAAGGTGATTAGATAACAAGGCCCAGGTGGGCGATCTACGGTCCTGGCACACCCCGCTTCGCTGCAGGCCCGCATGCCACGCCCCCTCCACAGTTAACTTCAGAATAACAATGTTATTACAAAAAAGAAGAGACCTGTTATACTCTACAAATGTCTTACTTAAAAATGCACGCGTTTAGTTGTGTTCAGTGTTGAAAAAAATGTATATGGCTCTTACGGAAATACATTTTAAAAATATTTGGATTCTTGGCTCTCTCAGCCAAAAAGGTTCCCGACCCCTGGGTTAGTGTGTCCGGCACTGGGCTTAGGCTGAATAATTTTTTGTTTAAGGAATTATCTGCCTTAGTGTAGACAGGGCCTAAGTTGAAGACTACATCTGACCAATCTAAGTCTAAGACTAGATCTGACCAATCTAAGTCTAAGCTAGATCTGACTATTTTAAGTCTGGGACTAGATCTGACCAATTTAAGTCTAAGAATAGATCTGACCGATCCAATAAGTTTAAGACTTGATCTGACCAATCTAAGTCTAAGACTAGATCGGACCTTTGTAAGTCTAACATCATGAACTGATGAAGTCTTCTTGGATGAGAGGCGAAACATCTTCTAAGACAAACCAAACAGTCCAGTTGCCATGGATTGAATGGCCTGGGATGACAAAGACTTGATGAATGATAGATCCACTATGGACTGGACTCTCACTCTATTACGCTAGATCCGCTCGACGTACATTGCACCGGTCGCCCAGGAGGTGTGGGGGTAGGGTGGTAATTGTCCCCTCATCTGCGGTCCCCTCAAGGCTTCTCATTGTCATCCCATTGGGTTGAGTTTTTTCTTGCCCAGATGTGAGATTTGAATTGAGGATATCTTTGTGGCTTGTGCAGCCCTTTAAAAAAACTTGTGATTTGGGGCTATATAAGTAAACTTTGATTGATGGATTGATTTAATGAGGCAAGTTGTTGTGTACCAGAGAAGGGAAGGAGGCGACAGCCGGGGCAGGACTGCGGTTTACAAGGTTTAGTAAAAACCTTTGATGAATACGTGGTGTGTGTATGCTACTCAAAGTTAATGAGTGTTCACTATGTGTAATATTAAATATGTAAATGTTACCAAGGGTTGTTGTCTTTAAATGTTGGTTGTATCTTTTGTCGTTATCCAAGAGGCCAAGGCGAAGAGGCAGGTTGCGGACAGGCAAGTGGTCATGGGCAACAGCAGGGCAGCGTGGTCTGGGTCCGAGCAGGGAGGTCGTGGATCGAGGAGAGCAGTCAGCAATCCGGATGGGAGTTGAGTGACAAGGCACAATCACGGATGACAGAGGAGTCACTGAGGAAATACAAAAGGACATGAACCACGGAGAGATGGAGCAAAACAAGGGCGAGGAAATCACTGGGAGAACAGGGAATGCCAGACGTGCTGCTTACTGGAAGGTTAGCGACGTTCTGGCAAAGGTTCCTCGGGTCTGCTGGTCTTTATGCTGCTCCCTCTCATCAAGCCCAGGTGTGTTGATTATTGATAGAGTGCAGGCTCGTTGCTGCGTGGGCGTGATGCACTCAGCGCGAGCGAGTGCGTGTCTGAGCGCGCTGTCAGCAGAGGCGCACGCAGCTCCAGCCGCCGAGGAAACGCGGGTTCGACTCCGCGTCATGACACAAGTGATTATTACATGTAAACAGAAGTGTAGATAGAACATGTTAAAACAGGATATAAGCAGATATTTACAGTAAATGAACAAGTATCATAGTTTTGACAAAATAATAGAATGATAAATGACACAATATGTTACTGCATACGCCAGCAGACTAATTAGGAGCCTTTGTTTGCTTTCCAACACTGACTTCTTCACCCGCGAGCATCATCAGGTGGGAGAGCGAGTGGGCGTGGTCAGATGGATGGGAGGAGTAAGGGGCGGAGCCTTGAGGCGTGAGTCGGGAGAGGAAGACTTCATGCAGGCGACAGGCAGATGAGCTGATGGCAAGTAAGGGACTCTTCTAGCAGTGTGACGCCCCGTAAGTCAAACTCTTTTTTTTTAAAACAGATTTGCTAACTTCAGCAACACTGTGTGTGTGTGTGTATGTGTGTGTGCGTGTGTGTGTGTGTGTGTGTGTGGGTTGTCATCCTATTGTGTCTTTTGGATGATCGACACACAATCAGAAAGCCGACTGGTTGCAAAGATGAAGAGGCTGTAGTGTTTGTGTAAAATACACACCAGTGTGTGTGTGTGTGTGTGTGTGTTGTCATCTTATTGTGTCTTTTGGATGATCGAGACACAATCAGGAAGCTGACTGGTTTCAAAGATGAAGAAGAGACTGTAGTGTATGTGCAAAATACACACCTGTTTGTGTGTGCGTGCGTGTGTGTGTGTGTGTGTGTGTGTGTGTGTGTGTGTGTGTGTGTGTGTGTGTGTTGTCATCCTATTGTGTCTTTTGGATGATCGACACACAATCAGGAAGTCGACTGGTTGCAAAGATGAAGAGGCTATAGTGTATGTGCAAAATACACACCTGTGTGTGTGTGTGTTGTCATCCTATTGTGTCTTTTGGATGATCGACACACAATCAGGAAGTCGACTGGTTTCAAAGATGAAGAGGCTGTAGTGTATGTGCAAAATACACACCTGTGTGTGTGTGTGTGTGTGTTATTAGAAATGATCATGGTGTCACTCTGCTCCACAGGTGAGAAAAGCACAAGATGCTTCAGCATAATCTGGTCACCCGGGACTCCTCTCACACACCCATTGTCAGTATCGCGTCTGATCAGCCTGCCCTGAGCGAGCAGGAGGAGCTACAGAGGCGAGCTAATCAGGTGACAGATGAAGTAAGTATGTGACATCATGTATCAGCATTGATCACAAGTTAAACACACATTGTAGTGTGTGTGTGTATTTGTGTGTGCTAAACTGAACACACTGAGGTACACACCATGTATACACAGGAAACTCTGGCCCCCAGGTTACTGTCCCTTTAAGGACACCTGGCTCACCTGGTTACCATGGATACATGCCCTGCAGAAGAGCAACACACACAAACACACACACACACACACACACACACACACACACACACACACACACATACAGTTTAAATGTTACTTCAGGTCAAATGTCAGCTCATCATGCTGCTCAGTAGGGAAGTTGTCATGATATTTACACACACAAACACACACACGCACACACACACAACACACACATACATAAACACACATTCCTGTATTTGTTGCCTTCTTGAGACCTGAGAACAATGTCTACCTCTTTAGAACCAGCCTTTCTAGATGTATAAAGATGTGTATTTACAACATCCATCCATCCCATCCATTTCCTACCGCTTATTCCCTTTCGGGGTCACGGGGGGCGCTGGCGCCTATCTCAGCTACAATCGGGCGGAAGGCGGGGTACACCCTGGACAAGTCACCACCTCATCACAGGGCCAACACAGATAGACAGACAAGATTCACACTCATATTCACACACTAGGGCCAATTTAGTGTTGCCAATCAACCTATCATTAATAACAAATACATACTAGGCAAATATATAAACAGCTTTTTGTGAAAAATGAGTCGGAATTTTATAAGAAAAAAGACACGATTTCACAAGAAAAACTTAGAATTTTGACAGTATTATAATAAAAGTCGTCATTACACTCAACGCAAGTCATAACTTTACAAGAAAAACTTAACATTTGTGCATAAAAGTTGAAATTTTACTCAATAACAGTCGCAATTTTACAAGAAAAGCTTAATTTTTTTGCAATTGTATAAAGAGACGTAATTTTACTCAACAAAAGTCAAAATTTGATAAGGAAACTTAAAAATGTTGGCGATATTATAATAATAATCTGACTTTTGCTTGGCAAAATATGACAAAAGTCATAATTTTCTTCCCAAGAAAATTCACTATTTTACAAGGACAAGTCAGAAGTT